>NC_135576.1:109829764-109957264 GCF_965152235.1 Eretmochelys imbricata | reverse complement strand
GATTTGTTAAAGCGCTGAATTAGCATCTCAGGCCAGCTGCCTGTTCCACTGTTGTGTTGTTGGGTTCATTCTCTCTCTCTCTCTCTCTCTCTCTGTCTCTGCCTTGCTTCCCGCTGCCTTGGCCACACACAGGGCTTCAGCCTGCTTACCCCAGCTTTCCCCCTCTGTTATTTTAGCTAATCCAGGTAATACACTCACCAAATGTGCCTTGCCGAGCTAAGTAAATTAACATATTTCTCTTTTTTTACATAGAGCCCCATAATATGCACATATGTATGTAGTGGCTTCGGTTGGATGGAGTGGGAGTGCGGTGGGGGGAGAGATGGGTAGCAAGGATGGATGGCTATGTTTACCCTCCTTGATCTCTGTGACGTTACACATTGTTCTTTTATTTCATTTGCAATGTGCTGAAGTCTACTGCACAATGGCTGAGTGAAAGGGGAAGGAATGAAGAAAAAGAGGGAATATTCGTCACCTCAAAAAAGATGTTAAAGTGCTATATTAAACTGCATGTCTTAGATCTGAATGTTAGTCTCTGTACTTCCATCAGGCTGCTCATTAATGAATCCAAGAATAGTTTGTGCTTGTGTCATAGTATTTGTTAGCCGCGGATTTTTGATTCCAATTGGAAGCTGATAATGACAAGACTTTTTAAAATTTAATCTTCTCCTCCTCCATTTCTCCTTCTGTCTCACTCATTTCATGTTTTCAGTATAATTTCATACTTTATATTTCTCATGGTGGAACCTGACAGATTTGTAGCTGTGCCCTAATTGCCTAAATTACGGTACTAATACATGTGTTGCAGTAATGACGATTATGCACATGAAATTAACATTACAATTTGTTTAAAACCGCTAATAAAATGGTGATGTTTTTATTTGTGGTTCATTGGCATAGTGACTTGCAAAGTTTCTGGAGCCTACAAAGGGACTGTGCTGTAAAGTAGTATTGAGGGGTGAAATGATATCCTCTTTATACTCTACATTCATTAATCATGCACTATTTTGAACATTATTTTTCTGTTACCAATGTTTACTTGTGATAGTTTAATGGTGCAGAAAAATTTACCTTAGACTGTTATTTAGAAATAGAAAACTTAAGGATACTCAGCAAGAATGCACCTCTTTGCCATTCCTAATATCACAAATCTGTTTTAGATGGGGTCCTTTGGGGTTTTCTGTGGGTTTTCTTCCATACATAAATATACTGATAGATTAACTCATGCATCCCCCACAGAATTTGAATGAGTATGAAAACTCAGTTAGACTTAAATAAAAATACACTGGCTTGCCATCATAACTATAGGTATTATTTAAAGCTTCCAAATAACAGCATAATATTTAGTGCTAATTTTGGGCCCCATTCTTATTCAAGAAATCCTGCTCTCGGTAAAGGTGATGAGATACATGGCTGAGTAAGAGTGCAGGGTCAGGCTCCTTATGTAGATTCATCATCGCGCACTGCAACATTTTACATGTTATCTTTCCAGGGGATATACAACTGTGACGTTTTCTATGGCTAGACTTTAGCCTTTTTTTATTATTTACCATGTTCACAGCATCGTACAATCTTAAAAGATGACATTTGTGTCGTGAGGTGCTTACAATCTAAATCTAGCACAATAAAGATTGAGTTGCATAAAGTGCTGGCTGAACAGCCAATCTCGATTCACTGGAGATATTTTTGGTAGATAGTACTTGTCGAGTTAGTGTGGACCTGAAGTGGTGAAGAGATTAAACAACATTGGGCTTGTCTACAGTCACTGGGGGATCAGTGTGCGATGATAGATGCATTGTCAGTCGATTTAGCAAGTCTAGTGAAGATCGCAGATTGCTCTCCCATCAACTCCGGTACTCCACCGGATCGAGAAGAGTAAGGGGAGTCGACGGGAGAGTGTAGTGTGAACCCCATGGTAAGTAGATCTGAGCTACGTCTACTTGAGTTACACTATTCATGTAACTCAAATTGCGTAGCTTAGATCACCTTTTCCCTGTTGTAGACAAGGCCTTTGTGTTTTAACTGGGATTTAAGAGGCTAATTGAGACCACTAATGAGAGAAAGAATTGAAACTGAAGGAGGCAAGTCATGTTTTCACATGGACAGGGTACCTTGTTCAGAGAGCATCACCAGCATTGCGGTTGTAACTTTGTGCAGCATGCAGAGAAGGACAAACCAAACGTGCCCTGCTGTGTAGATGTTACATAAAGATGAGATGCTGTACTGAAATACATCTGATAGCCATGTGTGCAGATGTATATATTTCTGTTATATTAGACAATCGGAGGTGCCCTAGGTCATTGGAGACTAGTTTAATCATGCAGGTGATACATTTGTCTTGGGGGACTGGAGGAAGCGAGGGCTGCATGAATGCCCTCAATCCCACCTGATGTCACCTGAGACATGGTTTGGGGCAGATTTGGAGGAAGCTACTTGACCTTATTCAAAAAAGAGGTGGAATAACAGTGACTGTCTTGAGAAAGGTAAGGGAGGAGAGATGGCTAAATAAAGGCAAATGTGCTCCAAACTGATAAATTGATTTTAAAATACTAAACTAAACTAAAAATCCTGTTCAAGTAGATTCCAAGGATGATATTAGGGACTCTTGCTTATTATGATTGTGGGGTTTTAAAATTTTATTTTACAGCTCCCAAAAGTGTGCTAAACACCTCACGGTAAAGATAAATAACACAGAGTCCCTGCCCTAAAGTCCTTACAATGACACAAGAAGGGGCCAGTAAAATGGAGGAAATACAGAGAAGATTATGTAGTTACTCAGCAAACAAATGTACATGGGATGATATGCCTTTTTTGTAGTTTTATTAAACATGCATATTTTTAAACATAAAGACATTTATTTACTTATTTCTTAGTTGATTCACTTTTTGTGGACAGTATGTTAGAAGTGGGTCTTACTCATACCAGAGGCATGCATGCATAATTGATTGGGTGCTCCTGTGTGTATATGTCATTAATTGTGTATGTACACACATACCCTGTTTGTAACACCTTTCTTCAAAGGATCTCAAGGCACCTTAGAAACATGGTCTCATAACCCTTCCCCTCCCCCGTGAAGTAGGTAAATATTCTAGTTTTCCAGTTGAGGAAATGGAGGCACAAAAACATTACATGATTTTTCCAAAGTCACCACGGTACATGAATGGCAGAGCAAGGAACGGAACCTAAAATTGAGAAAGGCTAGTTCTGTGTGTGACCCAAAAAATCGTGTTGCTGCTTTGTATAAAGTTTAATATACTATATCAACGAGTGGTCCACAATGAAAATGTTGCTTTGTTTAAGAACAAAGTTTAAAATAGTATATTTTCCCAGTGCTTTGCCATCTTATTTTATTGTTTGCCAAATATGCCAGGAACATAGTGAGTTCACAACACAAGCAAGGATTGGTAGACAACAATTTGTAACTCATTACTCAGTAAGAAGAAAACCATGAGTGACATGCCATGTTGCTGTTCCTTGAGCAGAGAGTTCTGAACCCTTTGCATTGCCTCTCCTCACTTCATCATGTATTTTTCTCCAAGCCTCATGAAGAAAATCACACAGCAGCAAGCAACTCCTCTATTTCGTATAGAAAGGACCCTCAAACAGGCTTGGGCGTGACCAAGATGCAGAGCCCCACTTATTTAAACCAGTGTTGAATAGTTTGTTTTCCTACAAGGACTGAGATACCTTGGAAGCAGAATTGTCCGTTTCTTATCGGAGTGCATACCTGGGAATGAGAACAAAGAATGGGCTGTAGGCTGCCAGATGCAGAATCCTCGACCCTTTCCTGTACACATTACATGGACCCATGTGTTTGAGTGGAGAAAGACTGTTGATAAAAAGGGAGCAGCACTGTAAACATTAGCAAAGTTGCATCAAAGAGAGTGGTATCTTACTCTCTTTGGTCCTAACTTGCTTGGCGCAGGCTTGGCAGCCGTTTGTTAAAGCACAGAGAAAAGGAAAGGCAGGTTTCTTCCTGCTGGCAATGCTTTTAAATGAGGGTACTAGCATTTCCAGTAACTCTCAACACCTGCAAAGGAGTGACTCTGTTTTCAGTCATATAGAGTAGATAGTGATACTGTATCCCACAAGATCCAGTTCCTGGCAGCCTAATATTAAGTCCATTCCAGATTGCCTGAGGGAGAAGGATTATACTATCTTGATATCTAACTCAGTATCCAAAAGACAGTATAACCCTGCCCCCTAAACTCTCAGGGGATGACAGTCATCTCAGATTCTCCTCCAGAGATGCAGGAACCTGAAGGAGGAGCCAGGAAACTTAAACTAAAGACTTGAATTCCCTCACTCGCCGCCTCCTCAAGGCTACGCAGCTGTTTCCTCTGGCACCAGCCTCTGAATTGGCTCCAAAGCCTGAAGGGATCCGTATTGTTCAAGAGGAGGTGACAGATGAGCCACCCTAATGTTAATTCTCTTATAGAACTTCCACATTGGATAATCCTGGTGCTAAATATATATGGCTTCCACCAGTGAATTCCTGTTATATACATTGCCCAAAGAGATACAGCCACCCTAATGTTGATCCTTCAGTGGTGTCAGGTTCAAAAGAGTCCATTCTCCCTCTTGAAATCAGTGCTTCCCCCTCCCCCTTGTTGCTTCTGACCAAAAAAACCATAAAAATCAACTAGTGCCCCAACGTTTTTTACAAAGAGACACAATCAATCTTTAAAAAAAAAAAAAAAAATCTGAGCATTCTCTGTGTGCAATCAGAGGTCTGATAGGTGGATTCCTAATGCCCAGCCAGTGACTTTTAACCCCTGCAACAGATTAAAAGTTAAGGAAGCACAGAAAATTGAAGACATTTAGAAATTGGCTGCCATCTTCCTCCATGAAGTAATCTAGGATTGACTTCAATTAACATGAAATTTATATCTGATACCATGGAGAGCCTCTGGTGCGCACGTGGGCTGTGAGGGAACTGGAAATAAATGCCAGTTCACTACCAATCAAATGCTGAAGGGTTGATGGATGGACCGATTATTTGGTACAGCTTTGAACCAGGCCCTCAGGGACATGCTCAAGCGCATTGTCTCTATAATAAAAAGAAAATGGGGTAGGGCAGGATACCTAGTTTCACTAGGGAAATATCCTGCCAGTAGATCCCTTTGGAGTTTCTCTTAGAGAGGTGAATTCTAACCTGGACAGACATCTGTTTTGGGCGGGAGCGGGGGCGGGGAGGGAGAAATGGAACTGGATCTACCGGTAGAAATGGGGTTTTGGGTGAACAACAGAGGGGAATCATTTCTCCTCCTCTCTCCTTCCTGCTTCAGAGTAATTTTAACTCTGTGATTATTGTGTCTCCCATTATTTCTGTCAGGCATTAAATCCTGTCCTGCCCTTTTAAGGTTGTCTATGCTGCAAAAAGAAAACACCCATGGCAACAAGTGTCAGAGCCAGCGTCCAGCTCACAGAGCTCCTACTACAGCACTAAAAATAGCAGCATAGATGTTCCCACTTGGGCTGGAGCTTGGCTCTGTAGACCACTGCCAGGGGTTTTTTTTGCACTGTTGATGTACCCTTAGTGGTGTCTTGGCATCTGCTCATGCTGCTTCATGGTCAAGGGGAGATAGACCAATCCTAGGCTTAAGATGAAAAATTCATTCTGAGAAGACTTTTCCGATTGGCATATTTAAAGTCGGTTGATAAGTGTGTTCCGTAACACTGAAGACTACACGGTATAAGTGAACCTACAACATGTGATCTGTGAACCACTGTTGTTGGATCGTGTCAGTAATACATGTGCTTTGCTCCAGGAACCCCTGATTTTCTGCTCTGAGCCCTACTATTTGGTCTAGCTGCAGCTTCTCAAATTTTCATGAAAAATGGCAGTAATGGGGCAGCAGCAGGTAAATTGGATGCTCTTATTTACACTGTCTCATTTTGCAAGAACAAGGAGAAATTTTTTGAAACTGAAAGATATAATTATAAGGTAATGCAGGTCATAATCAGCCTATGGAACTCATAGCCACAAGATATAACAGAGACCAACTGATGGATTTTAAAAAAGTTAGTCATGTATATGGATGATGAGAACATTGACAGTAACAATAGATAGGGTACAAACTTTTTTTTTTTACATAGGTACCTAAAGGAAGTAACCATATTTTCACAATCTTGGGTCACTTCCTTGGTTAGGTGTTCTTTTAGCGACGTGCGGGGAGGCTAGCAAAATCGTTGTGAAAAATAAAAGTGCACTTAAAAAAAAATGTGTGTGATGGTGCCAACCTCTTATTATGTAGCAATAGAGACAGATTTTTCAGAATGGAAGATCACTTTCAGTATCAAAGTGATCTGTTAAGTGGTTTGATGACTAAAGGATATTACTCTTGCTTCCGGTACCAGTGGTCCTGGGTTCTAATTTCACTGGAACACCTGGCTGGAGGAGTAAAATTTATTTAGTGAGACCAATTAACCATTAGAATAATTTCCCAAGGATGTTGGTGGATTCTCCATCACTGGCAATGTTTAAATCAAGATTGGATTTTTTAAAAATATTTTCTAATTCAAAAGGGATTTTTTGAGGAAGGTTCTATGGCCTGCAGTGATTCTCAGGACAAATTTTTTTGGTGTCCTCCCTGTGGCCACCAAGTCTTGCTGGTGGCCACTTTCAAACTTTTTCCTAAAATACTTAATTAGCTTTAGGGAAACCAAATAAATACGCACATAGATACGTCCAAAATCATTGTAATTTATTTATTGCTAGCTAGCAAGTCTGTTGTGAAAAGTGATATTAACAAACATGCAAGTATCACTTTTCACAGCAGACTTATTCAGCCTTGGCAAGCCTTGGGATGGAGGGTAGGGGGGAGGCAGCCAGGGCCAGGGGGAAAGGGGTGCAGGAGATGGGGAAGGCAGTGGGGGCCTGGAGCCTGAAGCCCTGTGGCCAGAGCCCAAAGCCCTGCGGTCAAAGGATGGGGCTCAAGGATGTAGCCCAAAGCCGTGCGGCCAGAGCCAGGGGCTGAAGCGCAAAGCCTGAGCCCCATTGCCCTGGGAAGGTGGGGAACTCACCGGTTGCCTGCTCCTCCAGCACTGTGCTCCAGGTGTCTCCAGAGGGGGTCAGGGCCCTGCTGGTGGCCCCAGCAACCAACACCAAGGTGGTACATCCAGGAGCACCAGGAAGCTGGAGGGCCTGCTACTTTGTCTGCCCCCCTGCCCCACCCCAATCACAGCCCAGGAGGCTGTGGCCGCAAGAAAAGCCCCTGGTGGCCACATTTGAGAAACGCTTGACTAGATTATCACAATTGTCCCTTCTGGCCCTGGAATCTATGAAACTATGTGTGAATCTATCAAGACATACTGAAAAAGCATCACTAATGTTTGCTTCTAGTAACAGAACAGGTTTAATAGTGTCTACGCTCATTTGATTTTTCTCTTCACTCCAAACACCGTTCATCACTCTGAATACTTACACCACAGGACTTTTTATTCTTGATAAACACAAAGCAAATTCTACCCTCTCTACCAATAAATCTTGAAAACATTTTTTTTTTGAAAAAAAAAAATCCCCCCATATATAACCACAGTGTCAACCGAAATGAAAAGCCAGAACATTGCAGGTAACCTGAAAGAAGTTCCTGGGATATTGGGATGTCATATGAAAAACCGTGACTGTCCTGATTCAGACAGGACATATGGTCACGTCATACCCTATTGCTTCAGGGCAAAGCCAACCTGTAACAGATTGGGGTTTCTGAAGACGCTTTCCCTATGGGTAGGTTATTCCATAATCGTCCAGTACTGGGTTTCTTACACCTTTCTCTGAAGTATCTGGTCCTGGCCACGGTCAGATCCATTTTGGCAGTTCCTACATTCCTAAGTTCCATGTTGCTCTAGGAAATGGCGTCTCAGAACCAGGTTAGAATTTCCTGAAAATATATACTGCTCAGACAAGCTGAGGTTTCAGTCTGAGGGACCTGGAGTAAATCATCCTACACATAAATTTACTCAAGTTGATAGTGGACAAGTGATCCTGGTGCATACTTAAGAGCAAGATGCTAGGGAAAACCATTCTGTTTACATAATTTAGTCTCTGTCAACAAACCTGGTCATTCCTGCACGTCATCTTCACCTACTGTGCCTTTGTACATTGCATCTTTTCTAGCTAAATTTCTTCCCCTACTTTCTGGGTAATTAAGTATCTGACCCCGACTGTGGTCCCAAATTTTAGTAAATTAGGCATCTTGTTCCTTTCTTACGTAAAAATAAGCATATCTCCTAATGTTTCAATGGGCTAAACTTTTCCTCCTCCTTCTTCTTTTATTAAAATTTAATTCAGATTGTAAGCTCCTTGGACAATGGACTCATCCCCTGGTGTCCTTCTGTAAAGCATTTGCACACACCTGGTCGTGTGTAAATAATAATACGTTCGGTTATAAAGGAGTGCAAATCAGGCGCCATGACTTACAAATTAGTATCTACTTCTACAGAACAGAGGATGTTTTTACCTCCTAATATGATTTCTGCAGACACTGATCTGTAACAAGCCACTTGGGGGTATGTTTACATAGCATTTTGGACTGAGCGGGAGTGAGCCTCCCAAACATTGCTGACAGACTTGGGCTAGCGAGGCTCACGTGAATGCTCTAAAAATAGCTGTACAGACAGCATTGGAAGTTGCAGATTGGGCGCTGGAGCCTAGTGGAGGTTGGGCTTCACAGCCCAAGCTGGAATGTCAGAACTCTTTCTATATAACTACACCTCTACTCTGATATAGCGCTGTCCTCGGGAGCCAAAAAACCTTACTGCATTATAGGTGAAACTGCGTTATATCGAACTTGCTTTGATCCACCAGAGCACGCAGCCTGCCCGCCCAGAGCGCTGCTTCACCGAATTATATCCGAATTAGTGTTATATCGGGTCGCATTATATCGGGGTAGAAGTGTGTTTGGGCTAGGAGGCTCACTCCCACTTATTCCAAAATGCTGGATATACAGATCCTTGAGATTCAGAGCAGAGAGGACAATGGGTATCAGTTCCCTTTTTCTAGTATAGGTTCAAAATATTTATGGATATATTTTCCAGTGTTTTGAGAATGTTTCCTTGGTTGTCTGTTTTAGTGTCTTATGAACAGCTTAAAGTAAGGAAAGGATAATACAGCTATGGAAGAATTAAACTGGGCTGTGAAGAAGTGGGTGGAATCAAAGCAAAGAGCTCCAAAAATCTCTACCCAGAGATTTTCTGTGCTGTCTGTCATTCAGATGAGAGGAGAAGAAAATCCAAGAGTTGATGATTTATGTTTATAGCTTCAGAAAATCAAAATAACAGGTACACATAATATGTATGTCCTGGTGCTGTGGTACTGTGCTTCCTATTTGCATTGGAATAATACGGTCACACTACACAAAAAGGCAACAGAGGGCAAACAAGACTCTTAGCACCTTCCCTTTCCCATCAGCGTTCCCGATAATTGTCAAGGAAATACTTCTCTTTTATTACAGAATAAATAAAATGCCACTAGATTGCCAAAGGGCTGGCAGCTTTGATAACTAGTCCTCTAAGCAATCTGTTTTATCCGTAATCTGGTAACCTGATTACCACTGGCAAATGAAAAGTTTACCCTTAAAAAAATAAATAAAGGGGGGCTGGTGGGGGTGGGCAGGGGAAGTATCTTTAGGCTTAAACACACAACTTTCAATAGTAACAATAATAATATATATTAAAAAAAAGCACAATCCCCCACACCCTCTGGCAATTGACCAAGTGCCTGTTGAAACAGCGGAGCAGATTAGTGAAATGCTGGAGTTGTCTGCTCAGTGTTGTGACTCTGCAGAAGTTCTGAAGTGACACATGCACCACAAGCCTGTCACAATGCAGAAGCGGGTCAGGGGTCATGGTTAAGAGCAGGGTGTTGCTGGATAAGGTTGAGGAAGCAGAGGTGGCCCCTCTGCTCTGTGTGTGGGTCTGTGTACTCCTTTCCCGTCAGAGCTGGCCCAGCACAGCCAAAAAAGCGGTTCCTTGGCAGGGCTTAATGGCAGGATGATGTAGTCTGTTGTGACTAGTGCATTCCTTTCAGGTTAAACTAGGGAAATGGCATTGTGTTAAAATTCCAAGTCGCATGAATGTTTTATTGCCACAAGTGCATTCAGGCCTCAAGGGGAGTGTGTGTGGTGGGGAAAGGGGGAGGGAGGGTGACTTAGAGACTCAGGAACTATCAGAAGAACACTTCCCTTGGAAAATTTTACCCAGCAGTGTGAAGCTGACTTGCTGTGATAGCCGCTTAGAAGGGTTTCGCTTTTCCTAAACTGTGGCTTTTTAAAATCTCTCAGTCCAGACAATTAACAGCTGAAGAAAATATGACAAGACACACGCAAAGAGGTTGGGAGAGAGGGGGAAGAAATGCACCAGAAAGGAGCTGAGTTGCCTTCTTGCGTAAACTGCCAGATCTCCTTTTCCCTCCTCTCCCCCTCCCTCCTCACTACTCTGCTCCCAGATCTGTTCTCCCCCCCCCCCCCCCCTTCTGTCTGCTGAAGGCCAGGAGTGATCTGTTAACTGTACACCACTGACTGGGAGGCCAAAGCAGCTCATGGTACTGTATGTTACCATTACTACTCCCTCATTCCTTTTTACATTTTTTAAACATTTCTTTGTAATAATGGTTTACATGAGTCAGAAGGATTTAATTTTAGAATAAAAAAGAACAAAGTAAAGAAATAACCAAATGCTGTGCATTTCTGGGAATTTTTTGTAAAACGGGGATAATAGATCCATCTAATTTACATTAGTTATAATGATTTCTAGCAAAATTTTAAACTGGATTATTGAATACAGAGATAGTGCGATAGCTATGGACATATAGCCGTTGTAAAGAGACATTATTATGAAGTCATGCTCATATTTCTCAGTCCCTTTGAATTTTTATGAGGTGTGGTTTTTTTTTTTTATGTGATTTATTTATTTTACAAAAAGTTATGTGATATATTACTGAAATTTCATGAGTTCAGTTGTTTGCTACAGGTTTACATTGTGTTTTATTTGTGTGTCAATGTTTATGTGGCTTAATGTGAAAATAATCGGTGTGGATATATGTATCTGGGACTTAAATGAGACTTGTGGGTGCATCTCTGAAAATCAGGCCATTTTTATTTAGGTGCTTAACGTTAGGCACCCAAAAGTGGAAAAAGTTGGCCATAATGCTTGTGTGTGCATGGGCATTCACAACCCCCCCCCCCCCCCGCCCAATGAATCACGTTCTTCGTTAGATTGCACTCTTGCACCTTCATTGAAGTCAAAGGAGTTACACTGGTGTAAGTAAAGGCTGATGTTGTTCTTATGTATGTATGTTTCTTTATATAAATATCTATCACCGTGTGTACTGTGTGGGTGTGGATATGTGTGCGTGCACATGTGTGTATTAAAGTTTAATATATACAATGTGTGACTGGGAAGTGTAATAAATTTTTTTATTTTTGTGAATGAGAAATGATCATATTCTCTGATTACTCTTAGCAAATTAAAATGCAGCAAATTGTAAACCATTTCATAAAATATTTGTGACACATGAATGGTGTGTGAATAAAAGTTGGCATTAGTCTAAATTGCTCATATTATTAGCAGTATTATAGTAATGATATTCGTCCAGTTTCTCAGCTGGGGCCAGTTGGCATAACTCCATCTGGCCCACAATGTCTTGATGTATTTGATTTCTCAGTGGTGTGGTATAAACTCAAATATATACACACAAGACTGAATGGGCTTGATCCAGCAGGGTGCTGTACACAGTCAACTCGTACCAGTTAAGGGTGCTCACCACCTTGCAAGTTTTGAGCTCAAAGTGAGGGGAAGTTGGAGAAGTTCTGCCAGCCTTGTTAAAAAATAAATAGATAAATACATGAAATGTATAAATATGAGTTGAGGAGAATCTCAAAGATAAGGGAATTCCCCTTGTTGAATATTTATATATGTTTAAATATTTAATGTGCGGATATGAAACATGCATACACGTGTGTGTGTGTGATTTTATATAGATTTACAATATATATTGTATTCTTTGTATAATACACATTCACAGTGCATTGAAATACTTTTTTATATTTTACCTTATATTATAAAGCATGTTATAAGGAAAATTATTTTTCAGTTATCAGGAATGCATGTAAATGTTCTTAAGAAATGTAACATTAAAAAAAAAAAAGTAAGCCAGTAGTAGGTCTTCATAGCCCATATAATTTTTGATTAAAAAAAAAAAAGTTAGGAATGATTCACATAGGTTTGGTTGCATGATTTATTTATTTTTTTCTATAAAAGGGCTGTTTTTTGTCAAATAAACATAACTTTAAACTGGTTAGTGCCCTGTTTATGATGATGATAGAGGGTGTTTTTGTTGGTTTTAAAAAAACTCTTATATTCTCAAGGTTTACAGAGAGTCATAGCCTCAACAAACAATCCGCTCTATGGCAAAATCATGATTTATTTACCTATTGAGCCCTTCAGATTTCAGAACTCATCATTAAAATTTTCCATAGATTCTGAAGGTTACCCACTTTGAGTTATATTTTTCTGCTTTAAACCATTTTGCGTACAAATTAATGGGAGTTTACTTTTTGATGATTTGCAAATGAGAAATTTTAAATTATGGTTTCCAAAGGAAAGTGGCAAGTTATATGTTCACACAATGTTTCCTTTCATTTAGTGACTATTTTAAAAAACAATCTTTTTCCAAATGGACTTGTAAATTGCGACTCTTTAATGAATATTGCAAAAAATGTACTGAAGTGTCCTGAAAACAGATTTCATATTCCTTTTGGAGAAGAGGTGATTTGATAGCAACTATCCCATTACCCACTAGTTGAGGAGCAGTTCTTCCATAGACTTCAAATAATTACATTTTTAAAAGTAAATAAAAACTTTTTTAGAAACAAGAGGTCTGATTTTCTGCTCTCCTTGCCTCTTGAGTAGTTATTTATACCTGTGCAAACTGGTGTGAAAATGCAACTAACTCTGAATTCTCTACTCATGCCAGTGGTAGCATTTTATACTTCTTCACACTCATTTTTTGCAAGTATAAATGACTATAGAAAGTGTGAAAGCAGTGGAGAATCCAGTCCAAGGTTATTGTTGCTGTGTTGATAGACTGATAATGTGCTCTGCACAGTGGCTGGGATTTTCCAAGTGTTCAAAAATTAGCCCCTGCTCAAAATCCTGAGATCAGCTTAAAATCATGAGCTTTTAAAAAGAAATTTGGATATATTTTATTTGGCTTCTGGTTTCTGGGCCTTTAGGGCTCATTCATTTCATGCTTCAAAGCCTTTCTTCACACGCATGGGGGCTGGAAACTTACTTGTTTAAATGAAAGCTGAGATTTTCACCTAATGAAATGCTTCCAGAAGCTGGGGCTTTAAGAAAAAGATTCAAATATGACAAGACTGGCAATAAAGTAGCAATTATTGGTGAAATTGTATTTCTTCTCAGCCTTCTTTGAAAATGCCAACTAAGGGCTAGTCTACAAACAAGATTTTTGCATCGGTGTGTCCATGCCAATTTAGTTATGCTGGTACAAACCCCTAATACAGACACATTTAAACCCCTTTTAATTTATGCTTAAACTGGATTAGTTTATCTTATCTAATTATCTTAATTAATTGAATTTATCTAAACCAGCATAAACAGAGTTTAAACTGGTTTAACATGTCTGCATAAGGAGTTTAAAGTGGTGAACTAGACCGAGTTTTAAATTGATTTATTTACACCGGTTCCACTTTTCTAACATAGACAAGTCCATATTTGTGATGTTTTCTGATCCATTTATCTTTCCTTTTCTCTGTAAATCTACAATCGCTAGATAGGTCCTTCATGTGAAACTGTGAAAAAGTTCATCTTAACACTTTACCTTTTTGATAGTGAGGTATAATTTCAGGATTCATTTACATCAGCATCAAGTTTGAGCCTTGCATGCCACATCAAGGAAGGTTAATCACAAGGAAAAAATCTTGAAGGTAGAGGGCTGAATATTAGCAATCATATAGTTCTTCACGTAAGGCTGTAAGTGAAATGATTATATGTTATAGCACTCACTTAGTAGCCAGTGGTAATGTTAAGGCTGAAAAACAATTTCAGTGATCATCTCCCCTGCTCTCACACACCCATAGCTTACTGAAAAAAATCACCAGTTAGCCTAAACTTTTCCATACTTAAAGTTTGGCCAAAGGTAGTTGGGGTTTTGATTTTTAAGACTTGGTTAAAATGCTCACTGCTTTTTTTGAGATTTAAAAAAGTTGCATAATATTTATTTCCCATCTAGATAACTCAAACAGAGCAGAACTCTGACCTCTTTATGCAAATAGTACTTTTACGACCAAAATTGAAAAAATTATTTGGAGTTGTAGACCCTGATTTAGCAAGGTTCTTAAACGTGTGGGGACTACTCACGTGCTTAATGTAATGCTGCACATGCTTGTTTAAGTACCCCACTGAATCAGGGACTGAGTTAGGAAAGACTGAAAAGTGAGAGGGAGGCAAAATTCATGTGCACACGCAGTAGAAAATGTTTTAAAGTCTGAGTGAGAAAAGATGTTTTCAGTGCGTTCTTACCTATTTATGTTTCTGGCAGTTTCTATGTCATGCTTATATGAGAACTGGAAGTCTGATCCTGTGCCTGCCAAAATGAGTGGCCAAATGAGATCGAGATAGGGGCTTTATTAAAGTTTTAAGACTGCTTAAATGCACATGCCATGCCGAATCCTTACCACAATTTACTCAGTGCTTTTTGCTCTTTCCTTTTTTTAAAAAAGGAAAGTTAAACGCAATTAAATATGTGATCTGTTTTGAGGCCTGATGTATCAGCCTTTATTATGAAGGCAAAATTCTCCCTGAAGTCAACTGGAGTTTTGCCCGTCAAAAGGCTGCAGGATCATACTGTGTATTGTCTCCAGCTCTATTTCCCAGTATTTCCATATTTAAACATCTGAAATACAACTTGGTTTGTGTTTTGATTTGGTCTTTTTTAATGTGTTTTTGTATTAAGAGTGTGATGGGTGTTGTTTTCAAATTGCTTCAGAATACAGACTCCTTTTTAAGTGAGTAGCTCAGTGCAATTTTTTTTGTTTGTTTTTAGCCATTGGCTAAAGCCATCGTCTTTAGATAAGTGCATAACTTTATCTTTAGCAAGGACTTTTTAAAATGACTGGGTTAGGACAAGGCTAAGGAGGACCTAATGTTAACCATCTTTCCCCTGTACCTAGTTCCTAACCCTAGTAAAATGGGTGTAGAGACTAGAGAAACATCCCACTTCCACACAGGCAACTAGCTGTGTCTTATCTGAGTTTGGGGCATTTTAAAAAAAAAATGTTTAATTTGTGATCCAGCAGCAAAGCTGCGCTTTAATCAATACATTTTCAGCAAAGACTCTTCTGTTTGTCCACCTCTCTTGAGTCTAATGATTCTAAAGTAAGGCGCGAAAGGTCCAATCTCTCAAGGTGGTGTATTCTTTCAACAGCTGGAATTGAGGGCATGCTATGCCTTGCAGGGCATTTCAATCTCTCACTGATAAGGGACCAACTCCCTTGGCACAGCACTGGACAAAAGTACTGATACTACATCCAGATGCCATTTCCTCTCTCTCCATCTAGCTTTATTAACAGAGCTATTGTCTGTTGACAACAAACACATACAAAACTGCTTGGCAAGTAAACTCTCTCTCTAGAAAACAAACAACCCAATCTTTCCATTATGGGAAGCTAAATACTAGCAAAAGAAATCTGTCTCTTGCTTGTTCCTGATTGATCTTGCATATAAAATGAAGTATTTTCACAGCAAAAATTCTGTATCAACATGGCAAAAGGATATATTTTTTCAGAGAGTAGGATAATTTTGACCAATGACATTTGTGGCAATACATGCTAAAATGAGTGCTTCAGGACATATGTTGATCACCACAGAAGAATATCCTCTTCTTTCTCTTTCTAAATGTCCATTGCTCAAATTACTAAGTACAGTGTGAGTCAATCTTTTTTTTTTTGGCTTTCCAGTGAACCATCAATTATTGGCCACTGTCAGACACTGGGAAGTGGACTTAATTGATTAATCCAAATACATATGTAGTGTTAACAAAATTTCAACTAATTCAGCTTTTTCTCAATTAAAAAAACCTTAATTCTAGACTTTTTTTTTTAAACTTCCATTTTGATTCACAAGCGTCCATGTTTCCTATTTAGTCTTTAAAGTAAGGGGGTAGGGGGAACAGAGAGATCGAGAAGAAAGAAATATATAATCCAATATCTAATTTGAATTTTCCTCCTTATCATTCCAAAAAGTAAGAGAAGTTGAGTGTGGTTGTTGGAAAGTTTTACGTTGTCCCTCTGCCGTCCTACAGTCTATTTGCATATCTTCTCCATCCACTTCGAGAACTGCAATTGACGTGATGGGACTTGCATTGAGGGCATGATAAAGCCCTTAGATATTAGCTAGTCGCAAACCAGACAGTAAAAAATGGTCTTCTGGAGTTTTGGAAAACTGTTGTGTGAGGAGGGGAAGAGTTTTCCATTTAATAAATATACTGAATGATAAGGGTTTGTGTAGGCTCTGTTTTTATTTTACAGAAGCAAATTATGTTCACTCTACTTTCCTCTTCTTTTTTGCTACAAAATATATGCCTCACCTACAACAAAAAATGACATCAATTCATTTTGTACCACACGCTATTATTAAAGCATATCCTATATATCTCATTAATTTATCAGTAAAATCCTTACATTAAAATAGTCCTTTTTTTGGAAGATGACATTTAGGTGTGCAGCCAGACAGTAGCAATGGAATTTTCTTCTTTCACAGACTTCGACCTAAAGTGAGCGGGCGGGGTGGGGGAGGAGATGCAAAGTTGGTACCAGTGTCCCCTAAAGTTCAGCTGTTTGGATCCAGGATTTTGGTTTTAAGTCCATCTCTAATAGATCATAAACACAAAAATATCAAGTAAGTTAGAACTCCTTGCAAATATACTACATTGCTCTCAGAACCTTCCCAATTGCTTCTCCAGTAGCTCGCTAATAGTCTTTGATTGGCATGGAGATATCAAACCTTTACTAACATGAAAGGATCAAAAAATGATATTTGCATATTGCATCAGATGGGTTTGTACAAAATGTATGCTATTGACTTCCTATTCCTTGCATGCCTCCACACTCCATTCTAGTTGGAGCAAACCAAACTCATTCAATACATTCTTGAAGAATTTAAAACATTTTTTAGTGTGAATCTTAACGTTGGTATCTCTTATTTTTAAAAAATTCCTTCCAAATGCACTGCCAGTGTATCTGGAGTTGGGAGATACCTCTATGTATATACATTGCTTTTTCCTGCTGCATCTCCCTCTTTGTCTAGCCAGTGCAGTCTGGCTATTCCACTGGAATTCTCAGTTGCTTGTCTGTTTCCAAGAGTGCCTGTTTTTCTTTTCAAATATATGTGCCGTCCACAAACCCAACCTTCTTCCATCTGTTTTCTTATGCTACCTCTTCTGAAAACATTGTGTTAGTACAACATGGATTCTATCATCCCTGACTATCTCGCTGGATTTCTGTCCTTAAAAATGTGTGCTACAAAGTTAGTAGGAACATCTAGTGCCATAAATTGCAAAGCTAAAACCCTGCCTTCATGGACATCTCTTTTAATATTGTGTAAACTGGAATTTTGTATAAACTTTGGAATATCCCATCCTTTACATATCTTCCCCCTCACTGTGGGAAGAACATCCTATTCCAAATCAGAGGTGCCAGCAATCTAGCCTATATATGGTGAAATCTCTTCCCACAGGTAATACCTAGCTTTTCTCAGTCAGAATTGTACATTTCTGTGTATTTCTCTCCAGTGATGTCTGTTAAGATACTGAATTAGGAATCACTTTTGTGCTACACATATTCTTTCCTGCCCAGTATTCCCTTTCTTTTAGGATGCCTCTTCTGCTTCCATTTTCTGTTCCCCACATAGTAGGAAAAATATTTTTGCATATTCAATCCAAAATGTATCTATCATGGTAGACAGTGTATGGATTTGCCAAGTGCAATTACACTTTTGACGTAAGATGTATGTCTGCCAAAAGCCCCCGAGCACTGTAGGTAATTGTATATGAGCTCCTTCATCTGCATGTGATAAGTGGGTGCCTTCTCTGGACTTTTAATCCTAAATGCCAGAAGTGAAAGAAGGCTGTTGCAAGTGTTGCCTCCTGTGCTGAGAGTTCATTTTCTGGATCTCATCGTACTCCCAACTCCTCCTAGCATGCACACACACACGCTCACACACACGCTCACACACACACTTTGCCTTTGAAAAGGTACCTTTCTGTCCTGATGCTGATGTGTTGGTGCTTCTATTTTGGTCTAGTATGTTCTAAGAAAAGGGAAAAAAATGGTTTAACTTCCTCTCTCAAGTGAGGAGAAGATACCTTTCTTCCTGAAGCTTCCGTTCAAGCTCAGCACCCTGACTTTTGGCAGCTTCTGTGGTATTGGGGAATGGACCATGAGCATGTCCTCCAGTTGTGACGCCATCATGTTTTTTCCATTTGCTGGAGATTTCTCTGACGTTCCCACTCCTGTTCTTGGAGCCTTTAGTTACAATCTGTCTCTCTCTGGGGGTTACTCTGCCTACAGCTGGAGATGCCATTTAGGTTGGTTTCTTCCCTCTCTTTTCTTATTTCTTCCAGCTCTGTTAGCTATTTCCCACTATCAACACCATGTCATTGGCACCCCTTTCCCTCTTTTACCGGAGCCCACTACCATCTCCATTCTGCTTTACTTGCCTTGGCCTATTGTTTTGTTTCATTTCATTGTCAAAAGAGTATTAGCTTTGTCTTTCTTCCTCAATGCATTCCTTACTGCCTATGGGTGAACTTGGTAAACAAAGAAAATATGAGAGGGGGGAATTTGCCATATTTCTTCTGTACCCCAGAATATGTAGTTCCTGAAAACCTTTTTCACACAGAAGGGAATGCCCACTGTTCTTTTTCTCTTAATTCCTTTGGGGGCGTGGTGAAGAAAGTCCTTTATTCTTGTTGTTGTTATATCTTTTGTTTCTGCTGATTATACACAAAGCAACTTGTAAATGGCACTGTCACTTACTATTGTAATTCCTTTGAGAGAGATACAGCACAGTAGCTGTGCACTCAGCCTTAATTTGCTCTAGGGATTGTAAAGGGACACTTTAAAGGTGCTTTTCACTCATTTCTGCAGCTTTGACAGAATGGAATTTAGTTTTGTACCAGACAAATGTCATGCAACTGTTAAAGCTTGAGCAGTATTTTAAAAATGTTAGTAGCAGTCATCACAGCATCAAAACAATCTCAATCTGGAGGTTTGCATGACACACAAAAGCCCCTAAAGGGTTTGAATCCTAGTAAACTGCCTGAATTTTGCACCATAGCAAAAGAAAGAGATAATTAAAATATGACTAGGAAAGTACAAGTGGTGTTTTAATATATTATTTTACAGTTAAGTAATAATAGGGCTTAATTCAATTTATTTCTCTAACTGTCAGTCAAACTAACTTCCTGAACCTGGAGAACATTAGGGCTACTAAACCAAAAGACACACACTTACATTTGCTAATATGGTAATTTGCCATACGTTTGGGTAATTATATTGGCTCTCAACCTGTTTCATATTTCCCCCCATGGGTACAGATGACAATCACAGCAGATTGTGTTGCACATTGGGGTGTGTGTGTATTATATATATACATGAGAGAGATCACCCATAATATAGGGAATTAAAGCATACAGATGTGTACACATAATCAGGCCTCTGCATATTCAATATCTTCATTAATGACTTGGATAATGGAGTGGAGAGTATGCTTATAAAATTTGCAGATGACACCAAGCTGGGAGGGGTTGAAAGCACTTTAGTCAGGATTAGGCTTCAAAATGACCTTGACAGATTGGAGAACGAGTCTCAAATCAAGAAGATGAAATTCAATAAAGACAAGGGCATAACACTACAGTTAGGAAGGAAAAATCAAATACATAACTACGAAATGGGGAATAAGTGTCTAGGCAATAATTGCTAAAAAAAATCTAGAGGTTATAGTAGATCACAAATTGAATATGAGTTAACAATGTAATGTAGTTGCAAAAAAAAAAAAGGCTAATATTTTGGGGTGTATTAAAAAGAGTGTCTAGTGTAAGATGCCAGAGGTACTTGTCCTGCTCTACGCAGCACCAGTGAGGCCTCTGCTGGATTACTATGTCCAGTTCTGGGCACCACACTTTAGGAAAGACATGGAGAAATTGGAGAAAGTCCAGAGGAGAGCTACAAAAATGATAAATTTAGAAATCCTGACCTATGAAGAAAAGTTTTCTTTCTTTCTTTTTTTTTAATGGACATGTTTTCTCAAGACTAAACAGGACGGGGGTGGAGGGGTGGGGATCTGATAACAGTTTTCAGTGATGTTAAGGGATGTTATAAAGAAGACTGTGATCAATTGTTCTCTACGCACACTGATGAAAGTAGGACAAAGCATAATTGTCTTAATTTGAAGCAAGGTAGATTTAGGTTATATATTAGGAAAAACTTTCTAACTATAAGGGTAGTTAAGCACTGGGCTAGGCTTCCAAAGGAGGTTTTGCAATTCCTCTGTTTGGAGATTTTAAAGAAGAACTTGGACAAAAACTTGTCAAGGATGGTCTAGGTATACTTGGTCAGTGCAGGGGGCTGGATTAGATGACCTCTCGGGTCCCTTCCAGCCCTACATTTCTGAGATTCTATTTTGCATTTTCTCATCTGTGGAAACTGCCGTGGAATACACCTGCAGAATTATTTACTCTAGTAAATACTCTAGTATTTAAAAAAAAAAAAAAAAGGAATTATCCATCCATTACTGGAAATGTTGTATTTTAATTTTGTATGTTGCTGGTTATATTTTAAAAGTTTTCATATTTAAATTAATAAAACCCTCTCTTTCTGAGTACAGTGGGGCCTTGTGTGTGATAGAGTAATGAATACATGGTCATAGTGACTGCAAAGAGAGACTCAGTTGGTCAAGTGTACTAGACTGCTGAACTGACCAGACATTAGGTGTTTTTTCATATTGTGACCCACAGTGCTTTGCACAGTTAGGTTCTACGCTTGTCATACAAGAAGAAAGGCAAAATGGGGCATTAAGATGAAATAGAGCAGAAGTTCTCTAACTGTCATCCATCAACGACTGGTGGTCTGCAGAGCAATTGATTGTGGTCCACAGCGAGCTGCTAGCTGTGAATTCTGGCTCCAGTTGTGAGTGTTGGTTTTCAGCTGCTGAATCACATTAATATTTTCCTACTGCTCCTTTTGCATATATGACAGGTTTCAGAGGGGTCACCGTGTTAGTCTGTATCAGCAAAAACAACGAGGAGTCCTTGTGGCACCTTAGAGACTAACAAATGTATTTGGGTAACTAAGAGTCCTTGAAAGCTTATGCCCAAATACATTTGTTAGTCTCTAAGGTGCCACAAGGACTCTTTGTTGTTCTTGCATGTATGTAATCATTGTGGGATGTAATGTTAAGTCTGAACTGGATTTTGGGTTAAATTGGATGCTGAGGAAAGGGGTACAAGATGTTTCCATTTCCTGGAATGAAACACTGTTCTGACTGTAGCATTCTGATCTGCTGGAGGTTAGAGAGTAGGGATTTTGAGAGGCTGTAAAAGTGGGAATTATAATATCCAAGATACACAGAGCCCTTAAGATATGGTTAAGAATGGAGTTCTCTGTCACTGTCACTCAAAGTGAACACGGGACATGGGAAGTACATCAGCCAGTGATTATACTAAAGAACATGATGATCTTGTTATGAAGGACGATAACTTGTGACTCTGAGCTGTGGGAGCTGATGACATGAGAAAAACAACCTTGTATAAAGTTCTGTTGCTGTTTTAAAAAAACAACAACCCAGCTTGAATAAAATTGTTAACCATTAATAGTAAATTTAGTAGACAAATCTGTTTCTGAAAGCCTTAGGAATGTAGTACTTTTAAAATGGAAGGAGAAAATTTAAAATCCTACAGAGACTTCATTTCAAACATAGGGCTTGATCTGCACTGTAGCTCTCTGGAAGAGTGAATAATAACATTAGGGTGAGGGGTTAGTATTAGCCTGCCACATCATATGTGATTGGGATGTATTCCTCCATGTTTCAAACAGTGGAACTCTCCAGTGTTGCTTGCTCCCTTCCATTTATATTGATAAACCCTAAAAGTGATGAGGTTTGTCATAAAGCACAAGTTCTCTGAATGCTACCTACCTAAAACTGGATTTTTTTAAAAAGTTCTATATGTGAGCATATGATAAACAGACACTGGAAGGCTCAGATGTAGAGCCATTAAGGAGATGTTTGTGCACATGTGGTCAACTTGCTATTCATTGTGCTGGGAACTGACTATTTTACTTTGTTGTACCCATTGCTGAAGTATCTGATTTTAATCCATTTCTAGTGAGAAGCTGCTGCAGCCTGAATCTAATCCCTTCATTGCTTTAGTTCAGTACAAAACAATGGCTTTCACAGGCAGGGTTTAAACAGAAAGGACCTTGGCCTACAACTTGGATCTTTTCTCTTATCACATTCCCTCCTTCACTCTATCCAATGGTGATCGCCTTGACACCCTTTCATAGTCTTCTCAGTGCTACCTTCAGTTCTTGGGATAACCTTCTGTTCCTGTTGAACCATGTCTTCACCCCGTCTTCATTCTAAAACCTTCTAAAGACTCCATTCTTCCTCCAGGCTTACAAAAAAGGAATGAAAAAGAAAGATTCCTTCCCCTACTGAAATCTGTCTAAAGTGACTCCTTTAGGTCTGTCCAGTGCAGCTTGTCTGTCTATGAAGTCTTCCAGGTTTTTAAGTTCTCTGGGGCTGGGACTACCTTGATGTGTGTCTTTGCACAGTCAGTGCTTAATGAAGAACAATAATAAGGAAAATGGCATCCTGCTGTAAGTTTCTTTAATTGTTAAGGGTCCTGCAACCAGAGTCTTCCATTGCTGTCTTGACTAAGGGGACGGTCTTCTCCCTTTCCATTTCATTTTCCAGAGTAATGATTCCCCAAACTCTGACCATTCTAATGCAGCTTTCTCCTTCCAGGAGGATTCAGATTCCATTAAGCCCATCTCCATTTCTCCATGACAGCTGCTACCTACAGTCCCTGCAATGGACAACTGTAGTCCCTTGCTCAGAGAAATGTCTTTAAATTTCTGGCATATACCCTGTCACCATCAGTTAATGAAAATGCCCCAGTGCAAATATTAGCATGCAAAAGAGATCATATGAATTGGGGATGTACTCTGCAATATCTTAGTTCTGTAAAAAAAAAAATTACCAGCTGGTGACAGATACATTTTTTCATATTTGTGAAAGGGCTTTTAAACTGAACCAAGTGAATTTTTAAAAAAAAATTATTGTGTATATTTTATTTAAGTGTCCGTAGAATGTCTGGCCCTGCAAAACCAAACAGAAGATGGGCCCCAAGGAGCTTACACTCTAAGCAGATGTACAAAATCCAGTCATGAAATGCTCAGATTGACCCAGAGGATGGTTCCATCTTTGAGTGATGCAACAGGATTTTTAATAATGGGGATGAGGCAGCTTTCTGTAGGTAGCTTAACATTTTGCACGCTTTACAACAGATATGAGTTGTTTAAAGAGGGAGTGGAATAGAGAACAGCTATCGAGTCACGAGGAGCAACACGGAAGAAGGCATGAAGACAAGAGTGGGGAAAGACACAAATAAACAGTAAGGTTGGGCGTCAAGGAGAAGAATGAAAGGAGCAAGAAGGAATGGGAGATGAGATGTAGCCAGGAGCAGAGTTGTACAGAGCCTTGAAGTTCAGGATGAGGAGTCTAAAATCAGTTTCCCCCAACTTTCTACATCAAAGATGGACATGACATAACCCAGGCAACAGGTAAGCAATCCTTATACCATAAATTTCCTGCTATGTTAGAGGAAATATATGTATGAAGTTGAGATGTCAGAAGATAAACAGCACGAACAAACTGGACAATATATGTATGAAAATTTTTTTGGCATAATCTTTTCAAATTGCAGTTTTATTCGGTGAGCAAAAGTTGGTAGAGTAATTCTCTTGTCATTGCTCATGCTCCGTGAGGGGAAACATCCATGAACAGAATTCAGATATCCAAAATGTACAATGTGACGTTGGTTTTAGTGACATGAAAAGGCATAGCACCCACCTACTTTTTAGCAGTAGCTTGCAAGCTAAATTACAAATTAGGGCTTTCCAGAAATCTGTGGCTGAACAGGAGGTAAAGAAGAGAGTCACAGGATCTTCATCAGTGGATTTGTCTTAAAGTGATGGATAACTTGAATAATCCAAGATGCCTCAGTTCAACAGCAGACTCAAGACTCTTCCATTGCAAGGAAACTTCTAGATATTTTGCTAGGAAAATATCTGAACTATACACATCATTTGGAGTAGAAGACACAATCCTGAGGGGACATTTGGGATGTCTTCTCTTTTTCAGTTTTGACTAGCATCACTCACTGAAGCCAGAGATGTGGGGAGAAGTTTATGCCCTAATCTATGTATTAGACCCGTGTCCTTCCTGCCTGATGAGGATTGGTTGGAAATTATTGGGTATATTGCTGAAAATCCAGTGCCTCTGTTAGGGAGGGCAGGATGTTGCCAGCCTTGAAAGAGACCTGCATGCTTCCATTGCTCTAAATATCATCTCTTGCCATTGACAATCTAATTAGCTAACAACTAGTACTGCATTTTCCTTTTCTGTGTAAGGTTATTGATGAGTTTGTGGTGAGACACCTTCCACAGCATCTAATTGACTCAGATCTACCTGACTCTTGTTGATTTGGGTACACACTTGATTTGGGATAGAGAATGCTCTGGTTGCATTGGTCACTAATCTCCCAGTGATAGACAATGATCAGCTGTCAATATGTTGCTGATATTAGATCTCTCAGCTTCCCTGCATGGCAGGAATGGATGGGGGCTGCCTTGAAGTAACTTTGTTCTTTCCTAGTTCAAAGTCCCCATAAAATGGTATTAGACAATAATTCATCAGCTCCAAGACCACTATTGTGTACGACAGAGATCCATTTTATTGCCTGTCGTGTTGATCAGGTATATGAGGCAGTTGGGAGCATTAACAGAGGACATTTGGGGCTTCACTGTTATTGGATGCTGATGACATTTCGGTTAATGCTTCTCTTGACTTATCCAGCAGAATCAGTTGATAGACTGGTCCAGTGTCCGGTGGAGATTGGGGGCTGGATGTGAGTGAGATGTCCGAGACTAAATTCAGCTGAGATGGAAGTGATGCTTGTAGGTTAGGAGAAACAAATGGAAGAGGTGGCAGAAATTATATCAGAGCCTTAAGCTGAGGGCATTTAGCTGTCATTGGTAACCTGAGTGGAAAACTTTAGGGTCTGCTAGAACAACAGCTGCATTTAGTAGCAGTGGTGCTCTCAAAGGCAGTTCTTGCTATTATCATCCATGTCATTGTTACTTCAGGGTTAGATTATTGCTATGCACGTTGTGGGGAGCTACATCTTACGTTGATTTGGAAGCTGGAACTAGTGAAGAAGCCAGCTATCTGCTTGGTAAGCTGGGCATCCTATAGAAAGCACGTGACACTTATGCTCTAAAACCTGCATTGATTTCATGAGAGTTTCTAGCTAGATTTTAAGGTGCTGTTTTTTTGACCTGTAAAGCCCTAAATACCCTGGGACTATTCTACCTGGGAGACTGCCCCTCCCTCATGATATATGGTCACTGTAGGGATCAGCAGATGCGCTGATGCTAGATCCCCCTCAGTATAATATACAGGGGGATGCTGGAAGGGTGTTCTCCATAACGGCCATGAGGTTGTTCCAAAATAGCCCATATTTACTCATGTATTTATTTTTTCAGGGCATGCTGCAGGGCCAATTTGTTTCACTTGACCTTTAGGGGCAGGTTAGTGACCTACTGGCCAACGTGTTAGGGTATTCCCAATTGTATTTAGAGCTGCTGCTTGAAAGAACAAGTGAACTGACTGAAATTTATAATTGATTTTAAATAATTGACAGGATGCTTGTGAATGGGCACTTTTTAGTATTCTAAATTTTATATGAAAGGATGCACTGGAGATGCCAGGTGTGTGACATGCATGCAACATTCTTCAACCCTCATTTCTACCGTAAATGCCTGACATTATAAACCTTGCAGTGCATACCTCACAGGGGTGTTTTGAGCATTAATTGGTTAGTGTTTGGACAGCACTTTGAAGATGTAAATCTCTATGTAAGTGCTAAGTACTATTATTATTGTTAACCTCTTGTGATTACAATTAAACATCACTTCATGGAAAGCTATTCACAGGAATTCCATTATAGAAGTTAGATATGGAAAAGATCTATTTCGGGTAAGTCATCTAGTCCATCCCTTTACAGTGTTGGATTTTTCCATACACGATATTTTTTTCTAGTGCTCTCTTCATACTTGTTGGAAGTTTCTTAATTGATAGGTCTTCAACCACTTCCTTGGGAAGTTCTCAGTCTATTTGATTTCATCTGACACTTAACCTACAATTACATTTTCTCTGTTACATCTAGTTTCACACTCTCTTGTACTAAGGGTGTCACTTGGGAAATGCCTGCAGCACACTGGCCCCTGTCTCCCAGATCCTGTGGGATCTGGGAGGGAGAATCACCACCTGAAGAAATTTTGAGCAAAATGGTATAATTTAGGAGCAGCTTGTAACGTATGTCTCATCCAAGACCACATCCAACCAAGGTTATTTTTTGTCCAGTTGTATGAAGACTGATACTGGTTGGAATACACTTTTGATTTTTCCACTTCCCTTAGCTCACCCTAACAGCTATGAAAGAAGAGACATGTATATTCGCCTTTGTTATTAGTGAAGTTTTCGGAAATAATTTTCTGAGATAATAGATCACTGAACAATCTGTTTTGTGATCTTGAAGTATCAGAGCAAACTGTTTGTGGTGGTGTTACTCTCGCCTAGAATAATTATTTTGTAAATTCAGTTTAAAATAGTTGAAGGAGCCTATGTAATAGATAAGAACTAGAATTAGGTATCTTGAACCAACAAAAGCATGCCTTCAGCTAATTGTGGCTAGTAGTGATCAACAGCCAGCTCTACAAATGTGCATGTTGTGGCTCCAAAAAAAAAAAAAAAAAAAAAGGCAGTAATTCTCCAAATGGGGATCTATCAGGATTTTCGGTTACTGATGTGAATCACAAAAAGGATAGGATTGAATGCATGGCATGTATTTTATTTTGCCCATCTTTTCCAAATAAAGTTGTCATAGAATCATGAGCAGATTCTCCCTCAATGCACTCACCATAAGTGTTAGTGCCAATGAGCCATGCATATGCATCAAAAGAGCACATACACCTCTGAAATGTTGTTTCAGAATATTAGGGGGAACTGTTGACTTTAACATGAAGAAAGGGCCCCACTGCTGTTTTATGTACAGCACTATTTATGTATATATTTTTCTCTTTGTAGAGATAAATTTTTCCTTTCGAAATCTAAATACACTTCATTGTGCTTTACTGGCATTTACAACTCCTACAATTAACCCAAACACAGTCACTTGCTTGGATAATAATTCCACATACTGGTTGGACTTGATAAATGCCACCACTGAAGCCTCTTGATGTATTAAAGTAAATAATGAGGCAACATTTCGCTACCAGTTTATACACAATATATTGTGATGTTTCATAAGCCAGAGTTTCTTCCTTCTGTGAACACTTACTTCGACCCCTCCCTTTTTTTTTTTTTCAGGCATACTGGGGGGCAAGTGTAAATTTCCATAAAATTTACATGAGGTGCTTCCTATAATTAATGAACAATTATGGCTGCTGTCTGATCTGCATTGTAATTAACCGTGATAAGGCTTGTTTGGGGAAGATACTGTTCCTGTAAGAATTTGACAAGTTGCTGTGAATTTGCCAGATTATTATACAACTTGCTGCATTCACTTATGGAATCACAGAGACAAGTTTTGCTCTTATTGCAGCTGCTTCCCCTTAAATGCAGCCTAAGAATGAATTGAAAGCTGTCCCTGACAGGTCATTGAAGAAAGCAATAGGTCTAGCCCCTTTGAATTTTTACAGACTTTAACAACTCTTTGCGCAAGGATTCACAGTGTTATACGATGTCGCTGTTGGAAATGGGACAGTAATATCTGACTTTATGGCCAGGAAAAGTCAATGAAATCATTATACTGTTGTCTACTATGCAATTCTATGGGGAAAATAGTGTAATTTTAAAAATCAACAACAAAAGAACTTAAAAAATAAGCCAAAATAAAAGCACGCTCTCTCTCAGAAACAATAAGTGACCTTGTGCGCAAACACAGATGCTGTGCACAGCAAAGTGATCTCTGCGGACTGGTAGCATTTTATCTGGCCACTTGGTCTCTCTCTCTCTCTCTCTCTCTCTCTCTCTCTCTCTCTCTCTCTTTAAGGTTAAGAACTGTTCAAAACATTACTGTCTAGTTACTGTGGTGTCTTTCATTTAGATTCTGTTTATTGACTAAACCACAAGGATCCCTGCCCAAAGTACCAGGCGGTCTATGCTTGAATGATTTTGATTTTCTAACACCAGCCCTGGGGTTTATTTGAAAAATGTACATATACTGCAGCTTTAACAAGTCAAGTGACTGCATGATTTTGACCATGGAGTAGAGTATATCTGAAGATCATTAAATTAAAAAAAAAAAAGAAAAAAAGGAGGGGGGAGGGGAAGAAATGTAGTAGTCACTGTACCAGCACAGTGCATGTATGACACATGGTTTTTGTCTTTTCATCTTCCACAAGAGCCAAAAAGTTTCCTGCCGTTCTTTCCAGCTATTGACAAATGATTGCCAGATGTGAGATCTTTGCAGTGCTCTTTCCCCTTCGCAAACCTGCAGCGATGGGATATTCGATTCTCCCTTGCCCATTTCATCTCCTTTCCACATCTGCCAGGGACACACAGGCAATACATCCCTACATGAGAGTTTAAAGTTTATTCAGCTCCTTCTCCGTCCTCCCTACCCCCACCCCTGTGGTAAACCATTCATATGGACTTCATTCTGTTGTCTCTGACTTGACATAAATCTCCGTGGTATTAAGAATAAGTTGTTTATTTTAACTACTTGCATCTAGGTAAGGTTACTATTTTGTTTATTTTATTTAGTTTCTTTTATTTGTGTGTATGTGAAAAGTATGATATAGCTTTGTCAGTTTCTGTTGTTAGGCTATACAAACAGCTCCTCCTTCTGAAAATGAGGCATGAGATTTTGAGAGATCTTCTGCTAAAGCAATTGTAATGAATAACTAAATAAACATCAGACATGACCTCTCTGCTGCAAAACAGTTGTTTAAAAGGATTATTAAAAATAGGTGAGAAAATAAGCCTTCAACAGCTTATGGAAGATGTCCCATCTTCACCACTTTCCCCCACAGCTACTGTATTCAAGATGGTTTGAAAGAGAGCAAGTTTCTCTTGAAGTAGCTTACAATAGCTGTGAGAGAACTAATTTTTAAGGGGCCTGAAATAATCCTGGCAATGGCTACACACCTAATCAGAGTCATATACAGGAGTCTTTATTTGCATCTGTTTTGAATGTGTACTAATAGGGTTTTTTTCCCCCTCTCCAAATTCCCCTTAAAAAACATTTTAAAAATAACACTTTCCAGCTCCCAGCCTTTCTATAGGGTGGGCTGACACAGGTGGCCTTTCTGCTTTAATACTGCGCTTTTGGCAAACTTAACAGCCCCGACTCCTTGACAAAGATCAGCATCTTTTCTTTTATTTTTTAATTAAAAAAAATCAATAGACTGTCTACCATACGTGCTCCAAATAGCTAATAGAATTGTCTTCAGGAATATAGTTACTTGTTTTTTAAGCCTAAGAACGCAAGAGCTTTGCCTTTCCTCTCTTCTGTGACAGTGGTGAAGCATTCATTTGGCATTAACACTTCTTATTCAGCCTTTTAAGAAATAGATCCATAACCTCAATTTCAAAACAGGCTTCATAAACAAGTATTTTTAAATTTTAGGGTATTCTTAGGTTCCCACCTGCTCCTTTTAGAGATAACTTTTAATTAAGGCAGGGGCACCCATAGACTGGAACATGCTAAATGACTAAAGTAAGCTAATCTCAAGTGAGTGAAACATTTCCGATGTTCAGGGTTTCTTTAAGTGCAATTTTTTTTTTTTGCGGCTGAAGGAATAGGACAGCAGGTGACAGTGTACTGCCCATGTGGTTACCTCCTTACCCTTTTGAAAAAGACAATGAAACAAGGGATAGAGGGAAAAAATATTTCACGAGGAAAAGTTACCATTTTTGAAGGTTAAGACAAAAAGTTGTCTCTACCGTTTCCTAAAACCACAAGGTTTGAAGCTCAGGAAGAGGAGATACGATCCTTCAAGTTCAGAACACTTCACATACTTTGTCCTCACTAATGCACTGTCTGGTTTCTCATGCCTTCGTGCTTCCCCCACCATGGTTACCCAGGGAGGTAGAGAGGTGCTAAGCAATGGAGGTGTCATCCGGCCTATGCACCTAGGGAACGTCCTTCAGAGGACGACTTGTCACAAGCCGTCAAAGAAGAGAATGGCTTTGTGGTCTCTGAACATCTGGCAGTGCTGCACAGGAAGCGGAGGGGGTGTCATTAATTGTGATGAAATAATTTAAACCATCAGGAATAAATGAGGCTGTTAAGCTGAGTTCAGATTCCATTTGCCATGCACATGTGTCGAGCAGTCTGTGTGCAGTTAAAATTTTTTTTTGAATTATATTAGCTTGTGAGCAGAAGTGAAACAGATACTGTAAATGAAACGAGTTACAGTGTGATGACATCGTGTAGAACAGCATTCAAAGAAAGAACTTGAAGATCAGTATACAGCAAAGTGCTATGTTCCTTAGATCAGTTTATGCTTAAATTCATACCTGAAGTCCGGGAAGTTGCATGGGTACAACTGAGAATAGTACTGTATTTTGCCTGCTGTACTTAGGACTAAAACAGAAAGTGAAAGACTCCCAGAATGTTCTAATATTTACTTACTATACAGTTTATAAATAGCTATACCTGTGTAGAGAACTTCCCTCCAAATGTTAGTAAAGCAGTGGGATTTTTTTTTCCAAACCATGAGTGTTGGCCAGTGACTGACCAGGCTAGTAACTTTGGAATTGGACAAAAGCAGAGATACTGGCAAGTAATTAATACCTGACTAATGCCCCATATTAGACTGGTTCTTGTGAAATTTCATGTAGTTCTTACTTTCACATAGAGATAAGAGAAGTAGATTGACACAAAGTTTTCCTCGATATGGATCAGTGGTATTAAAAATTATATATATATATCCAAAAAACAAACACCACCCAGGATTTCAGCATCAGTGCAAGTACAAAAGGGAAGTGGGGAATTTGTAATAATTGGGTGTACAAGATCTAGCCCCTGAATTTGCATTTGCTTGGCCAGTTCTTATACAAAGGATAATCCATGTGGACACCGACCTTTGTCAGGATTGTAGGGATAATAGTTTCAAAAGGTCAGACTCTCTTGAACAGTTATTACGTACAAACTTAACTTCTCTTTAGCATTATGGGACAGATTATGTGGCCCTCAGTTATGACTTTGCAGTGCTCAGGCAGCACAAAGAGAATAGAAACTGGCTGCAAATCTCTAGCAGGTGTAGACCTGGAATAGCTGATTTCCTGTTCCTGCAATTAGGGGACGTATGGGGTGGTGAGGAGTTGTGTCCAGAGCACACAGTGCTCTAATTATCCCCACTTGAGCAGTCCACCTGCTTTGGTAGCCACAGTTTAGAGCAGCTCTGAGGTTGCTCTAAAATTTTGTTGGTGCCAGCATAGCGCTGGCTGGGTTCCTGACTACTCCCGTCTGCCATGACCAGCAGAAATTGGGTACAGCAGAGATTGGTCTATATTAGTACATCTTTATTTTTCCCTTGAGCAAACATTTTCCAATTTTGTTGCTCTAGCTTGCAACATCATGAGTGCTCTTAACTCCCAGTGGGAGTTGAGGGCACTTAGTACCTCTCAGGATATAGTACAAGGTTCCTCGTAAGATACCTTGAGGTCCTAAAAGAATTAAGCCTAGTATTCTAAATCAGGGTTTTCCCCCTGGGATTGCCCTTTAAAGATATCAATGTCATAAAGCTTCAGTAGTCTTTATTGACTTCCTGCACCATCAGCTTCATTAGTTATTGACAACTATTTCCTCTACCAAAAATATATGTATTTTGAATATCTTCCTTGTTTCTTGTCTTACTTTTGCAGTGGTAGCAGCAGCAAAGGATGAGGTGGCAAAATGCTTTTGAGCAACAGAAATGACAGTATCTGGATCACCAGTATACATAGCATACATCGGTGTAATCCTTTCCAGTTACTGGTTGCATTTACTTTTTCTTTCTTCTTGTTGCATGCCCTGCAGACAGAGCAATCATCTGGTTTAATAGCAAATTCTTATTAAATGAAAGTTTGTACATAAAAATAAAATACTGATGAACATAGCCATGGCTCTCTTTAAAAAAATGATATTAATATATAACTTTATGTATCAGGCGCCCCTTCCTGCCTGATCACAGGAAGTCCTTTTGGAGCTGTGCAGTGATTAACAGAAAATTTAGGACAGCAACAGGGCATTTTCATGTCAATGTGAAGCTGTAGCACTATTAGGCCAACATTTTAAAAATGAGTGCATAAAGTTATACACCTCTGTTATCTGAAGACACCTAAATAAATATGGCTTGATTTTGAGAGGTGCAGAGCACCTTCCACTCCAATTGAATTCTCAGGTGAGGTTGGTATCTGTAGAAGTCAGGCCACATTAATTTCTTCTTTCTTTGATTTCCACCTTCAATTCAACAGTTGTGATAGGGCCCAATGAAGTCTGTCTACCACTTTCTATCGTGTGCCTGCTTCATGGCTTTGTACATCTTTAAATTTAGGCGCTAGTCTGCTGCATGGATGAATGTTACAGAAAACAAACTGAAGACGATACCATTTCTGTTTTTAAATGACTGTGTCTGTGTGTTGTATCTGAGATATTCCAGTTCCCTCCCCACCGTGCTATACTACCACCATTCACTTTCTGGATTAAGGGCAGTCACTTTTTAAAATTTTTGTAACTAGGTTGATTTACGTACTGGCCTACCAGTCTGTCATTTTCCTACCCACTAATCTATACCACTATGCATTAACAACAGTTTACATGCTGCTGGAAGCTGGGGAGAAACAACCCCTCAGCAAAGTCATCAGAAAATGTATAAATAAAAACTCTGTGTCCCCCCAGACTGGTATATGGTATATTCATGCTAGTGCAAACAGCTCTTTCCACAGAATAGGGCGTGTGCATGTATGCATTTTAAATTAGTTAAGTAATAGGGCTAACCTCTGGCAGTTTTAAGGCTTTGGAAGGGTACTGGGGAGAGAACAGAATTCGCAACTGTGGGGTGAACAGATACTGTTGTAGGCATTGTTAAAACATAGCAACTTAAGTGTAAAAGTAAAAGCTGACAATGGAAGGCAGTCCTCAAGGAATATAACTATTTGTCTGCTAGCTCCAGTGAAATGCAAACTGTTTTATTTAAAAAAAAAAAAAAAAAATAGGTAAGACTTAAAGGATCTTGTCTTTGATTTTAGGCATAAAAAGGCCATTCCACCCCATGAATTCGTTTGTCAGGCAGATAAGTCAAGCCAATTTTGTGTACAGAAGAGAAATGTTTATTGATAGCAATGCACCTTCTGTTTTATAAAGCTTGGTTGTGAGGCTCATGATGTCAAACAGAAATATTGTGATGATGGAATGGAGTTTCTCGGTATGGTTTTGTCATCAGTTAGAGCAATTTTGTCTGGCAGTTCTGCATGCAGAACTTGGGTACATCCATAGAGACATTTGTGCAAAAGAATTGTAAGCCTGGCTCCCAGTAAGGAATGCAATTTTTTTAGCATGGGATTTGTATTCTTTTAACCCCTTGTTCACTTCCCCCTTAAGTATAAATAGCCTTCAGATACTATTTTATCAAACCACAGCAAAGTTAATTAGAAATGCTACTTTCTGTCTGTTGGCTATGTTCTCTTCAGCTGCTATGACCCAAATTAAAAAAAACATTCACTTATATATGTAGCTATTAGGGATTCCTTATATAAAGTAAGGATGTTTTCTTTGCTGTTCAAAGGAATTATGTTTACAGGTACTCATCTTAAAATCAGTGGTTAAGTGTTCAAGAAATTTCCCATGAATGTTGGGTGAATTGGTGATTCTGTTGTCATCTGACTGGGAAGCAGCAAAGTAGAAAGAGGAAAAATGTGTTCATGAAGCAATTGACCTGATCAGGTAACTCCTCTGTGTGTGGCACTTCCATTAAAGTTAATATAATTCCACACCTGCAGTAGCTGCAGGATCAGGTCCTAACTTTGTAGTGGAGAATGAATACAGTAACGTACGTCCTGATTTTTCAAATGTACTGAGCTCCCATGGACTTCAGTAAGATTTCTGGATACTCGGCGCTTCTGAAAATCAGGCCCATAGGATTTAGTTCACCAAAAAAAAAAAAAAAAAAAAATAGCAGCAGTGAGTGTGATTTTTGTGGCAATTATCAAAAAAATATATTTACCTTTTTCCAAATCACTGTATGCGTTTTGTATGTCTGGATATAGACTGCCAATATATTGCTGCCAAATGTGTATATTTTCCTTTGGTTGAACTGGATTTCAAATATGCTCCCTGCTATGGCATTAACAAGTAGCACAAAACCCATGTAATTCATGCACAAATATTATCTTTATGAATTGAGCTATTACTGTATGATGTGGCAGGCATTCGTAGACTTACCCTTGAATCATACTTGATTTATACTATTTGAGTGAACTGGGAGAGTAGAACTCCACATATAACAAAATGAAATGGTATATTTTGATTGATTCTGGGCTAAAGAATAAAAATTGGTTGTCTAATGTTAATTTAAAAACAAAAAAACTGATTTGAAAACGTAGGCATTTTATTTTGAAGAGACTGTTTACCTCTTCCACTTGATTTCCTAAAGTGAAGCAACTATTTACTAGTGATCCGTACAATACTGACATCCCGTTCTAAATGTGAGATTTTGTATTATTTCTGTGGTTTGTGAATCAGTAGTCACTGAAGAATTTCAGACAAATTATCCATGAATGATTTGTTCAGTGTTTTCTTAATGAGAAAAACCAGAGAATAAGACCACATGACAATAATGGTAAAAGTACATTTTAGGCATTATGTTTAGGCTTTTGTTGAAAACTCTTAAGCATGACAACGTTACTAAGCACAAATTTTTCACAGTCACAGTTGAGCTATGCAGACATATTTGAGTTAGATTTGGTCTGTTTTCTGGAAGTTATTCAGGCCAACTATTATTCTGCCTTTACCAAAACAGGAATCTATTGATTAAAGATGAGGTTTATAATGGAAAACTGTAGCTTCATGCATTGGAAAACAACAAAAAGTGGGGGTAGGCAATGCCTCCTTCACGGGCGGAGGGCACTTTTGTTCAATAGAAGCCACTGTTTAAATCTCAGAGAAAATAATATTAATTAAAAACAACAGTCTTCTTTAAAATAGGAGGAATCCTTGTTACTTTTACACTTCTTCTTTTTTCCCCTTTCCCCAACCCACTCACTGCCTTTGTATGGCCTCACAATCTATTTCCCTCTGGTTCCTCTTCTATTTAAAATACATGAAATGAATGTTCCTTGATTTGCCTCACATATGGGTCCCCCTCACCAGTCTCACACACACCATTTGGTGATCAACCTTTTTTCTCAGAAATTACATTTCAGGGAGTTGTTGAACTATGGCAGTTGCATCCCCAAGGGTCTCTAGTGGGGCTGCTGCAGCTCTTTAAAAGTGTTGCCACAGCCATGCTTACAGGGTCTGGGGGTGCTTCAGAGCCTTGCAGCTTGGCAGCAGGAAAGAACAAACCCACTTCAAAGGTGGAATGTGGTTTTGAAGAAGGTTTTTTCTCTTCCTTGCGAAGTTGTGACAGCAACCAATGTGGAGCTTGTGAAGCATGCCAGGATCCATGCTGGTTGTAAGTCCTATAGCACCTAGCAGAAAGGATCTTGGGGGTGTTTCTGAACCCCAAGGCAGGTGATAGCTACTAAATTTTCCAAAATATCCACTTGGAAGGCGGTTGTAGGTAAATACGGTGTGTGAAGGAAAAGATGCAACATTATGATTATTTTTTGTGGTTACCTTTTTTTTTTTATTGGTTCCATAGCAAATTTGAAGGAAAAAAATTACAAGGTAAGAGTCATGGAACAGTAGATGAAACAACATCAAAGTTTAAGACTGAGGGCCCTAGGGTACAGCTAAATTCTTTTATGCATAGACACTCACATAGTGGTTCCTTCAGTTACACTGTATACCCTTCCTGTGTCCTTTTCCTGCACATGTAGTTTGTCAAAAGGAATTCAGAATCTCTAACATTAAGGTAGAATGTCATAGCAAGAAATAAACCTAAGTTGCAAAAAATGTGTATGCTGGTTACCCCTACTAATTGGGCTGATTATTAGAGACACCCAGCGCAGAAATTACTTTTAACTAACTTTTATAAAAACGTTTTCTTTCCTTTGATAAAATGATCATTATTTACTATTTGTCTGGCAGAAGAGCCTAAGAACTCCGTTATGAACTAGGACTCCATTGTGCTAGGCGCTGTACAAACCCAGAACAAATCTTGTTGTTACTCCCATGTTTGATGAAGAGATCCCAGAGTGGGGCATCAAAAATACTGGAAATCTCATTGCCACCCAGGTAGTTATGGTATTGGTAATGATGAATCATGAGTTATATGTTCAGTGAACCAGGAAATAACAAGAGGATATCAAAGAAGGGAAAAGATTTTTTTTTAAGCTAGTTAAAACTTACTACTTAATTTAATTTTCATTTAAGTTTCTGGTGGCAAGTGAAAGGGAAGGGGATGAAGCAGCCAGCTAGCTGAGCATCAAGGAAAGAATTTCAAAAGAAGAAAAAACAGTTCAGTTGACCATGATCGAATTAAGTTGCAGTCAGTAGTGAGGGCTAGGGGCTGTTTTTAGTTTTCGTTGTTCCATGGTGAAAGCTATTGACCAATTAAGAAGGCGATGAGTGCAAATCTATATTTATGGCATGACCAAGTCTCCATCAGTGGGGCTGAATGGTGTAATAAAGGTAGTAGTACTGGGGCTCTTCTATTGGCATGTGATTCTAAGCTGTAACACAGAAACTTCCGCAGAAGGACTCTAAGAACATGGGAACGGCCATACTGGGTCAGACCAGTGATACATCTAGCCCAGTATCTTGTTTTCCAACTGTGGCCAGTGCCAGATGCTTCAGAGGGAATGAATGGAACAGGGCAGTTATCAGGTGATCCATCCCCTGTTGCCCGGTCCCAGCTTCTGAAAGTTAGAGGCTTAGGGACACCTAGAGCATGGAGTTGCATCCCTGGACAGCTTGGTTAAGAGCCAGTGATGGACCTATCCCCCATGAACTTATCTAATTCTTTTTTTTTAAACCAGTTATAGTTTTGGCTCTCACAACATCCCCTGTCAGAGTTCCACAGGTTGACTGTGTGTTGTGTGAAGCACTTCCTTTTGTATGTTTTAAACCTGCTGCCTATTAATTTCATTGGGTGACCCCTGGTTCTTGTTGTTATGTGAAGGAGTAAATAACACTTCCTTATTCATTTTCCCTACACCATTCATGACTTTACAGACTTCTATCATATCCCCCCCTTAGTCATCTCTTTTCCAAGCTGAACAATCTGTGTCTTTTTAATTTCTCCTTATATGGAAGCTTTTCCATATCCTTAATCATTTTAGTTGCCCTACTCCATACCTTTTCCAATGCTAATATATCTTTTCTGAGATTAAGCGACCAGAACTGCATGCAGTATTGAAGGTGTGGGCATACTATGGTTTTATATAGTAGCATTATGATATTTTCTGTCTTCTGTATATCCCTTTCCTAATGGTTCAACATTCTGTTAGCTTTTTGAGTGCCGCTGCCCATTAGCGGATGTTTCCATAGAACTAACACAATGACTCCAAGATCTCGTTCCTGAGTGGTGGTAACTAATTTTGACCCCATCTTTTTCTATGTATAGTTGGGATTATGTTTTCCAGTGTGCATTACTTTGCAGTTTTCAACAGTGAATTTCATCTGTCATTTTGTTGCCTAGTCACCCGGTTTTGTGAGATCCCTGGGTAACTCTTCACAGTGTGCTTTGGACTAAATTATCTTGAATCAGAAGCTGAAGCCCACGTAGGGGCAATAACCTTTAAAAAAAGTCTTGTAATATAGCATAGTGAGTGTGTAGGATGGAGGTTTATGGTTACATGGAAAACTATTGCCTCTTCGATTGAAAAAGTGGGCTCTATGGCTTTATGCATCATTTTACATCCCATTGTCTATCACTCTTTAGCCTGTACAGTAATGGTTTTCCATTCTAAACATCAGCTTCAGTCAATATATGCAATATTACACACCTCACAGTTACATTATGATCTAAATATGTGAAATGTGGTTTATGAGTCGCTGACTTACTGTAAATCTTTAAAAAAAAAAAAACCTAAAATGTTAGTACTATGACTAATTCTGAGTCCCTCAGCACAGACTGAAGGATTTTTCCTTTGTATGAAAATTGTGGGAGGGTTGGGGAAATCACAATACCATAAACCACTGGGTCAAGTTATTCACATCCAGATTGATCTGTTGTCATCTCCTTTTCATTCACATAGTTTCTTTGTGAATTATCAACTCATTCTGACAGAGACCTGTTCTGAATTACAATCAATTTAAAATCTAAGAATCTATCAAAACCATATTTATAGCTGTAGCAAAATGTATATTTACATTACAGTCTGTCCAACATGAGAAATGTCAACAATATTACAGTGTACACTTTATCCTGACTAGCAACAGTAGCTCTATCCAAGTTCCAATCAAAAGTACAGTATAAACACAAAATAAATTTTACAACCTGTGGTGGAAAGGCAATACAAGGAGGAAATGCCAAAACCAGATACTGATTTTATTTGCTGAATATAACTATTACAACAATGCCTAAATGCAGTTGGAGGACATTTGTAATTTCTGATTTGTGTCAGAATAATTTGTTGTAGATATGAAAAAAGTCACTCCTGTCTTTTCCTTTTTGAAAAAATAAATGTACTTATTGTTGACGGTGCTGACTGACAGCTGTGAAGACTGACATTCTCTCTCTATTTCTAGCCACAGAATAAGTGAAATGGCAGTGGTAATATGAGCATCCACAAATGCTCTACCAAGAGAAGAGGGAGGGTCCTACGCTTGGTGATGCACAGGCCATTCCATCTGGCTTATAACAGAACAAAGCAACTGTCCAAACCTAGTAATTGGTGAATAGGGTTGCGGTAGTTGGGGGTGAAAGGCAAATTCACACTGGCTGCATATTAGTGATTTAGTCTCTTTATTCACTATGAAAATGTGAAGCACTTTGAATTGGCAGTAGATAACCAGTGTAAAATGCACTGGTGAATAGCCCTATATAGTTGACTGCTATTAGCTGATTGTGTTCTATCACAATTTTAGTTGGGGCTCGTGAATGCCTGTCGTGGTGTTGAGCAGCATTGGCAAGCAAAATGGTGGAAACACTACAATACCGGCAGTGTAGTCCCTCATCATGACAAGTCACGTGGCAGTTCAAGTTGTAAGCCTCCCAAGGCCATCACTCCAACGGAGGTTCACTAGTTGGTGAATGCATTCCAAATGGATCACCGATTCTGGCATGAGTTATAGAGAGTGAATCATGATAAATGAGCAGTCAGTCATAGGAATTCATAAGGGTGTCTCTTTCTGTACCACTTCAGTCTTTCAGCATTGAAGTTATGATGTACAAGAAGTTTCCACGGGTCTGCCATGTAGTACTACACAACTGAGTCACCAACCTACTCTGCCTTCTCATTGAAACTAGAATAGGTACAAAAGAATTCCTGGTCTGTGTCCAAAATGCTGTTGCAGTATTGCCATCATGGCATCTGCATAGGTATCATCAATTTCCAGTGTAGCAAAAAGTGCGTTCCAAAGCAGAGCAGCAGAATGATATGTTTTTAGCCATTAGAGACATGCAGGCCAGTAGCAGATGGATACAGTGAATGTAGGCTAGCCATAATGACCACAGCATCATCTGTTTTCCAACAATACTAATAACAGATGTTGTAAGGTTGAGTTATCTTGGTCATCATTTTATTTTAGTAAAACCTCATAATGCCAGATTGGCTAAAATCATTTTTGTATTACTGTGCTAGCAAGTTCAAATAAACATCTTTATGCTAACAACTGAAACATCTTGACTGTTCCTCCAGCCTGTTTAGTGCTTCCTTACCAAAGGTTGTTTCTTAAAGGTACACTAACACATTTATCACCTCTTAAATTGGTAATCACGGCCAGGTTGGACAAAACTAAACAAAGCTTTGTAACCCAATAAAATAGTTTTTTTACGTATTTTTGTAATTTTGAATGTTTCATTTCCCATTTTGTTGTGGTGGAGACCTTTATGGTTTGCATGCTTTGAGTGCTGTATAGGGCCTGGTGACTGTTTACTTGATCTGTGGTGTGCCTGAATTATTGCCTATAATACCTATGTGGGCTTTTTGGTAGGTACTTATAGCTAAAACTAGAAGTTGTTGTTATATTTATTTGTATTATCATAGTGCTTAAGAGCGCCAGTCATAGACCAGTCATAGATCATGTAGCAGCCATTGTGCTAGGCACTGTACAAACACAGAACAAAAAGACAGTCCTTGCTCCAGAGAACTTGCAGTATAAGTTCTGAATCAGAAGTGGCTTCAGAATTGTACACCATAACAATATTTATGTTTTATAACTACATATATAAATTTAACAAGTGTGAGATTATAAAATATACATCATTACAACTGTGTCTGGACTAATGGCTGTTGATCAATTACTGTAAAATAGATACAGTGCCTGAGACATCTGATAAAGAGCAAAAAGTTTATAATGTTTTTGTGGATTCTGCCTGGGATAGGTCATTCTGGATTCTCTTTTATGCAGGTGGTAAACAGATGAGATTCTGTTGCTTATGTGTGAAGTTTAAAGTGAGGGAACATATCAGATCTTTCATGTGTGTGTTCCAGTATTATCCACAATGATCCAGTTCTGTTCCATAATGATATACGAACAATGGTTTTTGAACGATACCTATCATTCATTGCCAGCTTTGTGTAGATCTCTTAATTGTAGTAGGTCAGTCATAAATGTAGAATACAGCCAATTGAAAAGTATTTCCCAATAATATTGTCTCGGTGTAGTTCCCCCTCCTCTTTAAACACTCCTCCTTCCATCTACTTTTCTCTTTATGTGTATTTATTGTATTGGATTAGGCTATATCAAAATGCATTAAACAAAAGATCAAGGGAATGCCAAAGTTACCTGAAGGAAAGAAAACAGGGTTGAAGATGAGACAAATATGAGAATAACGCATAAGCAGAAGCACTCCAGTGCAGAGATATAATTCATGACAAAAACACGGAACAATAATATATATATTTTAAAAAGAAAAAAACCTTGTGAAGGGAAAACTTTAAGCACTCTAAAAAAGATGGAAAACATCTCAAGTGACTGGTCTCGAAATAAGGTGCAGTGGAGACCACAGTTGCCAAGGGGGGGTGTCCAGTGATATGGGTTTACCTGTATAAGCAAATTTTCTACATACTAAACAAAATGTAAACAGAGATAGAGTACTCAACAAGGGACTAAACCCTCTGCTCTATAAAGACATAAAATATGTTTAACTTCATTCATGAATAGCCCCATTGGGCCAAATGAAACTACTTGCATGCGTAAAGTTAAGTATATGAATAAGTCTGCAGAACTGGGGCCTAAGGAATCACCATCCTGTATATTTTGTCAAACGTTAACATATCACATAAAGTAATAGGAAACCTCTGGAAAGGACTTTTGGAACTTGTAAAGGAATATTTGTTGTGTAACAGGGTTGTGATTTTTTTTTAACCAGGATTCTACAGTGCTAATAACCAAATGATGAATTTAACATTAAATTTTTCTTGCAGACCCACACAACAATTACCAAAGAAACAAATTCAGCATTAAGTTAAGTGCCCAGGATATTTGTTTATCCTTCCCACCATCACATGCCTGAATTTGGGGGTATTGTTAATTTTGTGCAAAACCCTATTTCCCACAATATTGGGTGGGGTGGAGAGAAGAGGAGCCAGTGCTGGAGCCCGCTGAGTAAGCATATGTTAAAATTAACTTAGAAGGAATAACTTCTACACTTGAGATTAAGAATTTATTAGACGATGTCAATTTTGACATTTTTCCCAGTTGTATCTCAAATGGAAAATGTAGCAGCCACAAGTGGATTTGTGACACTTCCCCTAAACAATTTAAATGTAGAAATCAATCAGTAGATTTCAGTGATTCATGCACGTATCTTTACATTTGTGGCAGATTTGATAGGATTGATATTAATAGTTGTATCATCATTATATTGATAAAGTAATAGTAGAACAATAATCTTCATTTTATTCCATTCTTACAAAACCCCATATGTGAAAGAACACATTGGAATAGAAACGACTTAGTGTAGTAGGAATTTCAGTCAGTAGGTAGGTATACATTTACTTGCACTCCTACCTGAAAATCAGGCCTATCAGTATTATACAGTACAAAATGTGGGATGAAACTGCCGCATTTTCTAGCATATGCTGTGACTTGAAAGGCCAGTCAGTGTAAAGTGTGTCTTTCACTTCATGGGGAAACATGGAACCCACAGCAGGATGTTGAACCTTTACTGCAAAATATTGCAATACATATTACTGCTAAAAAACCCCTTCCACTTTCTCATGTAGTATTGATTGCTATACGTTAGTATTGGCTGACTTGAAATATGAGAGAAGAAACATTTGTGATCACGTTCTGTAAACAGAGCTGAATTAATGAATGATTGGTTCAATATGGGTTCTGGCAAAATCACAAAGAGCCTAAAAAAACCATGAAAGGACATCATCATTTTATTCCAGGTGTACTTTCCTAAACGTATGCAGTGACCGATATGGAGAGCAATAGATAAAAATTAATGGCAATCTGGCAACTTACAGTGAAAGACTATTTGTTTAAAAAAAAAGTATCTTCAAATAATGAAGTGAGTATCCCTTGGATACTCCAGTAACAATTTAAAGGTACACCCTCAATTTAAAAATTACACACATCTAACATCTTCCCAGTTGTGCATACGGGTCTTTCTCACAGCAGCACAAGTAGAGAAAAACCTTTTAAAAATAGGATAATATGATTTTAAAATCATTAAAGTTGGCAGGGGTTCAGGAGCAAGTGTGGTACCCATAACTACTTCAACTTTTTTTAAAAAAAAAAAAACTGACCTGATTTCAATTGATCTGATTTGAAATGAACCATAAAGGTTTTTATAACTCTAAATCAATAACATAATTTAAAGGCAAAATCCTGCAGTTGTCAGTCAGAATTCCCACTGACTGCAACAGAGTTTTGACAGGATAAGTATAGAATAAACACTGCAGGACTGGACTCTGTGTATAGTCTTTACTGCCTGTGATATTTAGTTTTGTATTAATCTTCTAAAATAGTGTTGTTTTTGTGTGTATTTTAAAAATATTTCTCAGTGTTAATATGCATGAAGGGTGCAAAGAGGAGATTGGAGTGAATTTTGTCTCTTGATTGCACTAGCTGATTATTTTGACATAAGAAGAGAAAATTCTGTGTAATGCAAGACTTTCCAGGGCAGAAGTTAACTTCTCCTACATTGTAGGCTTGCTTCTGGCTTCTTATAAAGATGACATGCAAAGCAATTTCTGAAAGGCTGTGGACCGTAGTCTATAGCAGGGGAAAGCAAAGAGAGGAAGATGGAAGACAAGTTGCATCTTCAGATCCAGCACTCCTACTGGAAACATAAACTGTGTGTGTGTGTGTGGGGGGAAAGATTAGTAAGTAGGTACCTAGAAGACGCTTTAGTAAAGATAAATCACATTCTCTTCTGCTTCTGCCTCATTTCTAGCTATACCAGGCCATTGTTCCATCAGATGCATTTGCTGGGAATTGCAGATGCGCAAAGGAGTAAATGGATTCTGATTTGTTGACATAGATACGCCAGTGGATTGTGCCATGTCCAATGTTGGTAGCAATGATAGTGTCAACACAAAAGCAAATTATTACCTGGATTTTCTATGTGCAGTCATTATAATGTGTCATGCTTTTTGACTTCCATTAGGCTCAATGACAAAATTAAACAATCACTATTTCATTTGGCAACACAAGAAGTCTAATTTTGGACTATTTTATTTATTTAAAAAAATTTTGGAGTACAATTATATGGCAAACTGCAATCATTCCCCAGTAGATAGCTCCAATTGTTTGCAGATTCATAAAGCAGGAAGGAACGTTGGAGTCTCAGCTCAAGGCTGAGAGCTTGCAGCAGGTTGGCCAGAATTCTGAAGGCAAAGTGACTTGTTAATAATTTTACATTAGGAGCTCTAATTGTGATTTTGGGGTATTTGAAGTTAGGGGATCAAAAAGCGATATTCTCTTGGACAATCTGGGGATTATTCAGGCCAGCAGTAGTTGCTCAGCAGTCTCAGGGCTGTTGTCAAGCTTCTAATATTTGCTATAGCATGTTTTTTCTCAGTTTATCCAGGGTGGTCTTAGAGTCTCTGACAGTAAGTGGTTCAAGGAAATATGGCTGTTTGGGGAGGGTGACATCATTGCTGCCGTGTGTGGGCAGGCCTGTGCAATAGTCCTTCCCTTTTCTCAGTGGGGGAAATCAGCATATGTTGTATGGGCAGAAGGTCAGTTATTCCCAGTGAGGAAGCACTGACCCTTTCGAGATCATCAAAATGACTTTCATTTGTAATGATTAAACAAGGCTTATTTTGTATTAATGTGCAAGTAAAGCTGCCCTTTATTTCCACTAGTAGTGAGACACAGGCTTAATAAAAATTCAGGAAAGGGGATGAGGTGTGGGAGCTGGCTGCTGCTGAAGAGGAGGTAGGAAAGTATGAGACAAATATGCAGGGTTCAGTCCCACTTTCTCATACATTAGTATAAACCAGGAGTGTAATTCAGATGTCAGTGGATTAACACTGGTGTAAAACATGTGCGAGTGAGAACAGAATTAGGCCCAGAGTGTTTCTGAGTGGTGTATTCCTCTGGCTCTAGCTTTTGCTCCGTCTGTGATATTCCCTCCAACATAAAACCTAGCAAGTTTCTGGTCTTATGGCCCAGTCTGTTTGAAAAGGTGTGCGTTTATAGACTACTTTTAATCATTCATATAATGATTGGTGGCTCCCTATTGTTAAACCACTTATTGATTCATCATTGTTGACCGTACTCAGCTGAAGGAACTGGTCCTGTCAGTCATTGATTGACTGGGAAGGAAGCGTAGAGCTATTCCAACCCACTTTTTTTCATTAGCAACAGTTACAGTAGGGTTGTGCAAAAGCTCCACGATGGTGAATCACTTACCTTACGTTAAGAGGTGTCTTATTTGATTGAAATTGCTAAGTTAACTCAAATGGATGCATCTAAAATCTTTGGAACGGATGAAACTGTCCATAGCCTCAGATCCAAGTTGGCTAATGGTTTACCTGCTGGAAAATAAATTTAGGTGGAGAGAACAGCCCGAGTGTAAAATTATTTCCAAAGCAAATATGGCTTCATGATACATGTTAGTTTTACTGAGGAGATGTTGCTACAGATATTATACTGTCAGACAAAACAAATGCATACTGTATAAAGCTAGGTTGGTTCAAGACTGTTCAAATAATTATGCTCAAGTCATAATTAATAGCTGTCTTGTTAGTACTGTTTCTGCATTTAGATAAGATTTAAAGCATTACTAGCCCATGTGCACAAATTCTCAAATAAAGAAAGAACTTAAGAAAAAAAATGAGTACCCAGTGAAAGTGACTGTCATTCACATAGTAGAACACAGGTCATTTTATTATCTGAGACTATAGCTTCTGATCATAGAGCTAGAGCTTTTTTCCTAGTTTATTTTATATTTGGGGAAAATTACAAAAAATTGAAATCTAACAATGAAAAAGAGCACTAAAAGTGAATATCCAAAACAAAACTACAATTTTAATGACATTTTATCAGTGCCTTAGAGCCTGTGTCTTTGCTACAGCTCATGGAATGTTTTATTTTTGTTATAATTACAGTATCTTGCCTGCACTTTGTCCCTCTGATCCTTTGTTAAAGCCCAGATCACTATGTGCAGACTATGCTTGTAGGTGTGATTTATTGAGTGACAAGTAGCTGTAGGGTAGAACACACGCCTCTGTACCTGAGTAAAGTATTAGACATCACAGAGCTAGGGAGGGAGAGGAGAAAAGCAAAGAGCAGTAACACAGCAGCTCCTGGATACAGATCAGACAAGAGGTTCTGCCACAAATCACCTAGAAACATGTCAGACGCTGCATGTTTGTTGTTTTACACTGAGGGCACAGCCGTAGTCCAAAAGTATTGATTCTTTTCTTTGTACAGAGACAGAAACTGTCAGCTCTAGCAGGCTGACCTTGGTATGGCTCAGACAACTATTCCCCATCCTGCCTACCAGAGGAACCCCACAGGAAATGTGTAGGCAAGATATGCCAATGTCCACTTCACATAAACAGAGAGAAACCCAAGCCTGCCGAAACAACTCCCATCTCTCCCCCCAGAGGCCCATGGTAGCAGTTCTGCACCATATTCCATATGACAGAGAATTCGATTTTTCCACTGCCCCAAAATTCAAGAGAAACACTAATTCCACTTAATCGGTCAAGAATTTAAGAACGACTTTAAGGGGAAAAAATAGAAAAAATACCTCATTCTTACAAAGGAGAAAGTTGTTTTCTGTTTTTATGGACTTGGTGAGGGGGAGTGGGAAGCGAGCCCACCTGCACTAATCCTAGTCAGGATCGTTTTAATAGGATTGTAATTATTTGTGGTGTTGTAGTAAAATGACGCAGGCATATTGTGCATGTAAAAACATGACCACTTTTCTGAGAAATATTTGAGTTGACTTTTAAACATTCTGTTACATTTTATTACCATGTTGCACTTCAAGTGATTTGTGTACTGTGCCTGCAGAGTTCACTCTTTACTTTTTCTGTTATGCTGATTCCCCAAACTTCCCCCAGGAAGGAAAAACAAACAAACCCCAACCCAGTTTTAACAGTCAACTGACCTCATTTTAGGTTAAGCTTTTCCTTTGAAGGTGCTGTGAGTCAAAACTGTTATGCCAAAGTTTGGGGGATGGTATTTCTAAAGGTGCAATTGGTTTTTAAAGTCCTGAACAGCATGGGCCTTTACTGAATTTGTAGTCACCTCCTTGAACCAAGTTCTGATATGTATCTATACTCTGAGAATGCCCATTGTCTGTGAATTCCACCATCGTGTTTTGGGTCAGTGAGTGATTGTGCATTTTCTCTGGCAGCTTCTAGAGTGTAGAACCCACTTTCCCTGGTCATCACCTACCTTAGCTTGTATCATCTTTTATTTTTTAAAGCATGTTAAAACACTACCCTTTTTTTCTCCTAGGTATTTTATTGTCAATTTTATTATTTACTCAGCCCCTAAAATGTGCTAGGTGCCTTACAGACTGGAGAGAAGAATGGTCCCAGACCTGAAGTACTTTCATCTTGAACATGACACATCACAATCAGCAGATGGGAGAAAAGCCAAAAAGGTAGATAGGGGAGGAGAATATGAAGGTTGCCAGAGAGTTTGGGAGCCCCTTGATAGGTTCTACACTCCCCCTTTTTGTTTACCATAGTTGGTATCCATCCATCCGTGGTACTGTGCTGTATTTGAAGTTGTTGTGCATGGCCTGAGCATCTTAACAGGTGACAAGGGGGTGGTTTATAAAATATTTGTTGTTGTAACTCTTAGCAAATTTTACAGTACTGTATTTTTAATTACGGAGGTAATTACAGGGGGTCGTCAGGGCTTGATGTCGATCCAGGAGACAGAGGTGATGGAAAGCGAGTTGTAGACGAAATGGTTGGCTCTGGTTCAGCTCGAAAAGTTGATTGCGTAGGCTCATCTGCTGCTGGTTGTTTTTCCTTGAAAAACATGGTGATCGGCAACTGTCACTGTTGTCTCTTGAGCTGCTCAAATATTTCTTGATGTGGTCTCAAATTGTCCGTAATACTACGTGTGATTTTGAGGCTTCGTTCCATAGAGGGATCATATTCAAAAATTAAATAATTTAAGTGTTTCGCTGCTTGGAACACTTCAGCAAATTTATGAAGATTCCAACTTGCTGGCTCTTCTTGTTCATCGTCGTCATCTTCATCTTCTGTAGACTATTTTATCAGTTCGTCTAACTCTTCATTAGTGAATGTTTCTCTATGGCTCTCAATTAATTCTTCAATTTCTTCCTCAAGGATGTCGAAGAAGCCATCACTATCCACTTGCCTGGCCACCTGAACAATGTGTTTCACTTCTTTGTCAATGGTCAGAAAACCCTTAAAATCATTCACACATTTTTTCCATAGGTTTCACCAACATGCATTGACTGTTTCAGGCTTGATTGCATCCATTGCCTGTTTAATATAAGTGATACAATTGGCAATATTGAAGGACTTCCAACACTCCATCACATTAAGATTGGGATCAGCATCCATAGTGCTACATATCCATGAGAACGTAAGCCTCGTGTATGTGGCCTTGAAACAGTGAATCACGCCTTGGTTGAGAGGTTGGACGATGGAGGTGGTATTGGGGGGGGGGAGAAAGACTACTTCAACGTTGTTATGCGCAAACTGGAGTGCCGCAGGGTGGCCAGGAGCATTGTCTATGATCAGCAACACTTTAAAGTCAAGTCCTTTTTCTTCGAGGTACCGCTTGACCTCCGGAATGAAACACTTGTGGAACCAATCCAGAAATAATTCTGCCATCACTCAAGCCTTTTTATTTGATTGCCAGAACGCAGGCAGGAGACTTTCGTTCTTGCCGTTTAGGGCACGGGAATTTGCAGCCTTGTAGAGTAAGCCCGGCTTTATTAAATGCCCAGCCACATAGCCACAAAACAACACAGTGACACAGTCTTTAGCTGCTTTGAAGCCAGGGGCTTGTCTTTCTGATTTCAAAGTGTAAGTGTGGTTGGGCGTTTTTTTCCAGAAGAGCCCAGTCTCATCAGCATTAAAAACTTGTTCCGGAAGATCGCCCTTTTCTTCTATGATTTTCTTTAATTGTTTGGGGTAGACTTTTACTGCCTCTTAATTGCAGCTTCACCAGTAGTCTGCACGTTTTTGAGGTTGAAGTGGTTCCTAAAACTGTTAAGCCCACCTTGGCTGGCTTTGAATTACTTCTCATCAGAAGGCTGTCCCTCTTCGGCAGGAGGTTTGAACAGCACATAGAGGCTCAGAGCCTTTTCTTGCAACGTGTTGCCATCAATAGGCACACGTTTACAGTTCACGTCTTCCAGCCATAAGTTTAATGCCTTTTCAGTCTTCACTAAAGTCTTATCACGCACCTGGCTCGTCACCTTAGCAGTTACTGGAGCACTTGATGCCACATCTTGATGAATTTCTCTCTCTCAAATCTTGATGGCACAGATGCTAGATTCGTTGCGGCCATATTTACATGCCGTGTTGGAGACTGACATACCGTCTCTCAATAAGTCCAACACAGCCAGTTTTTCCTCAAGCGTTGGAACAGATCGCTGTTTCTTTGGCTGAGCATCAGATGAAGTAATTGGCTTGCTTTTAGGGGCCATGTTTTATGAAAAATACGTACAGTATCTTTAAACACTAGAATCACACTCAACGCAGCGAGATGCTCACATTATGAGAGGCACGCGGGAACTGAGACCGACTGAGGGAACAGCAGAGTCACGTCTCCCATCTCACGCTCACTCCGGGGCATATGCTCATTGAGTGGAATGGTGGGTGGAATCGCCTGCAGTATTTACAGTATCTTGGTTTTTTTTTTTTTTTTTTGCTGAGCTCGTATAGTTGAATTCGCGTAAGTTAAATGCGTGTATGATGCGACTCACCTGTAAAATGTTACCTCATGAGCATATTACACAAAATGTAAAGCATTGTAAGGTAAAGACTTATTTTTTATCTTGCCAGGAAGAAGGGCATGGTACCCTAGTAGGAAAATATGTTGTCCAGAGCATTTTTTTAAGAACCGTGATGTTTTGTAAATCTTGTGTTTGGTCATTTATTTTTTATATATATAATAACCTTAAAAACCCATCAACACTGGAAATCTGGACTTCATTTGACATCACTTAATCCCATAGGTATTGGAATGTTTGTTCAATCCAGTGTTTTACCAGTGCTTTAAAAGAGAGTTTGTCATATTAAAAATCACACTTCTTAAAGTGTTATCCCAACTGTGGTTACAAGTAACACAAAAGGTCACTATCCTTCAGGGCTCCATATGGGCACAGGATTCTAGTCTTGTTGCTGGATCTAAACTTGTGGTTGCTGTCAATGAAAAATATTGGAGGAAACTTGCTCTTTTTCAGATTGTTTGCTTTATGCATTCAAAAGCACTTTTTGCGTAGTCATTTTCAATGTTTCCCTTTTCTAGTTAGTTTTCCCTTCGCACAAGTGAGAGAGAAAAACATCAGAAGAATGTGAAAATCTGTTTGTAAAAGCAAGAATTGGCAGAGGCACTGAGAGTCCAGTGTAGTGTCAGAAACTAGTTTTTATTCTTTTTTTAACTTGATTAGATTTCAAGATGGCTGTGTCCCGTTAATACTTTCTATGGCATTTTGCAAAATATTCACTTTTGAAGGGACACAAATGCATATAAAATAAAAATTTTTAAATGGCCTTACCGCTTGTGATGGGTTGTTCCCACCCCCTCTTTCCGGGGTGCCACCTGATATACTGGGGTACCACTGAATCTGCCTATTCCACCAGCCTGGGCTCCCTCACAGTGTCCTGCTGAGGCAGGCCCTCAAGCCTCCTCCAGAGCGTACACAGGTAGAGACACCCAGCTGCAGAAAGATGCAGACACTGACATCACCTCTGCATGGGAAGGGTCAGCTAGAGAATTGCCTAGCACTCAAGTGCACATCCTCTCTGGAGTGTAAAGCCAAAATTCTATCATCTCGCGCTGCACAGATAACTGTACAGCATAAGCTCATGGAAATCTGCTCCCCCCCACCCCAGTGTGGAGGAAGATATGCATAGCTTGTCCCCAGCTAGCCAGACAGACTGATTACATTCTGTCTGGTGGGCGTTCTCCAGGTGTGAAGACATTTGTAGTACAGATAGAATCATAGAACTAGAAGGGACCTTGAGAGGTGATCTAATCCAGTCCCCTGCACTCAAGGCAGGTCTAAGTATTATCTAGACCATCCCTGACAGGTGTTTGTCCAACCTGCTCTTAAAAATCCCCAATGATGGAGATTCCACAACCTCCCCAGGCAATTTATTCCAGTGTTTAACCACTGACAGTTAGGAAGTTTTTCCTAATGTCCAACCTAAACTTCCCTTTCTACAATTTAAGCCCATTGCTTCTTGTCCTATCCTCAGAGTTTAAGAAGAACAATTTTTCTCCCTCCTCCTTGTAACAACCATTTATGTACTTGGAAATTGTTATCATGTCCCCTCTCAGTCTTCTCTTCTCCAGACTAAACAAACCCAATTTTTTCAATCTTCCCTCATAGGTCATGTTTTATAGACCTTTAATCATTTTTGTTGCTCTTCTCTGGATTTTCTCCAGTTAGTCCACATCTTTCCTGAAATGTGGCGCCCAGAACTGGACACAATACTCCAGTTGAGGCCAAATCAGCGTGGAGTAGAGCGGAAGAATTACTTCTCATGTCTTGCTAACAGTACTCCTGCTAATACATCCCAGAATTATGTATGCTTTTTGTGCAACAGTGTTACACTGTTGATTCATATTTAGCTTGTGATCCACTATGGCCCCCAGATCCCTTTCCGCAGTACTCCTTCCAAGGCAATCATTTCCCATTTTGTATGTGTGCAACTGATTGTTCCTTCCTAAGTGGAGTACTTTGTATTTGTCCTTATTGAATTTCATCCTATTTACTTCAGACCATTTCTCCAGTTTGTCCAGATCATTTTGAATTTTAATCCTATTCTCCAAAGCATTTGCAACCCCTCCCAGTTTGGTATCATTCGCAAACTTTATAAGTGTGCTCTCTATGCCATTATCTAAATCATTGATGAAGATATTGAACAGAACCGGATCCAGAACTGATCCCTGCAGGACCCCACTCATTATGCCCTTCCAGCATGACTGTGAACCACTGATAACTACTCTCTGGGAATGATTTTCCTACCAGTTATTCACCCACCTTATAGTAGCTCCACCTAGGTTGTATTTCTCTAGTTTGTTTATGAGAAGGTCATGCGAGACAGCATCAAAAGCCTTACTAAAGTCAAGATATACTACTTCTACCACTTCCCCCTATCAGCAAGGCTTGTTACACTGTCAAACTAAGCTATCAGGTTGGTTTGACACGATTTGTTCTTGACAAATCCATGCTGATTGTTATTTACCACCTTATTATCTTCTAGGTGTTTGCAAATTGATTGCTTAATTATTAGCTCCATTATCTTTCCGGATACAGAAGTTAAGCTGACTGGTCTGTAAAACGGGTTGTCCTTATTTCCCTTTTTATAGATGGGCACTATATTTGCCCTTTTTCAGTCTTCTGGAATGTCTCCTGTCTTCCATGACTTTTCAAAGGTAATTGCTAATGGCTCAGATATCTCCTCAGTCAGCTTCTTGATTATTCTAGGATGCATTTCATCAGGCCCTGGTGATTTGAAGACATCTAATTGTCTAAGTAATTTTTGACTTGTTCTTTCCCTATTTTAGGCTCTGATCCTAACTCATTTTCACTGGCATTCACTATGTTAGACGTCCAATCACCACCAACTTAATGGTGAAAACCAAAATAAAGAAGTCATTAAGCACCTCGGCCATTTCCACATTTTGTATTGTTTAATTGTCTTTTTGTTATTGTCTTATTGTCCATTGTCTGTTATAGTCAATATTCCTAACTTTAGATACAAGAACGATACATGCATACAAATAGGATAGTCATATTCAGTAAATCACAATCTTTCCAATGATATCTCACAAGACCCATCTTGCATAAAATACATCTTAGATATGCTGTAATCATATTATAACAATATTTCTATGAAGAATATGTGGCATAGTGTCACACTGGTATTACCACTTAGATTGTTAAAGCTAGAGATAGGAAAATATTTCCTTTTTCCTGTTTATTTTTTGTACTTCACTCAGTTTAGAGAGCGTAATTAGACTGGTCAGTTTCCTTTTCTGTTCTTCATACACTTGCACAGTATTATTGTCATTAAATATTTTTTGTACTGTTGAAAACCTAAATAGAAAAAAACCTCTGTTTGCACTGACGTTGAAAAAACAATGACATGGAAGCATTTATATTAGCCTGTGTAAAAACCCCTTTAAACCTGCACTTTGGTTTTAAACTACCTGTCACTGTCTCTTTAAAAAGCAGACCATGTTTTTGCTTATTAAGCCCCTGATGATGTGCTCAGTGCTGTATGAGATACAAAGATATAGACAGTCCCTAGATGATATAACCGTTTCTTTTTGACAGTACACTGTGAAAGCACAGGATAGATAGGGAGGAGTGCAGTAGAGAAATCTGAATCTAAGGCTTTGTCCACATAAAGTCAGGCGGTGTAAATGCTGTTTGTTGGCACATTTGCTGACAAAATACTTCCACCCCGTATGAGCGTGATTTGCGTTGTCGACAGGAGACATTTACACTGCCACTTGCTGTGGCAAAACTTTTGTCTTTCAGGGGAGGGGAAGCTTTTTTAAGCACCTGTGAACAACAAAAGTTTTGTCGTTCAGTTGGCAGTTCAGACAAAGTATAACACACTACAGCAAACCAATTGGGATACTGTATTAAATGTTTGAAAAAACAAAAAAGAAATGGATATAAAAATGAGTGGGGTTTTTTCCTCCAAGTGTGTGCTCTCTTGAAAAATAAGATCTTCTTCTGTTTTCCTTCTCTTAGGGTATGTAGTACTCAGATGATGTACTTTCTGAATTATATTGCTTTTGAAAGTGTCACTTGAGTTATCCTGTGCCTTGTTAGTGTAATGTTTGATTTCTTGGACAGGGACTATAAATCACTATCTATTATGCAGGTCTTTTGAAAATGCACCCAAGGTTTATTGCCAGTAACAGACTAGTGGCCTTATGTGGACTTTCCTTGAATAAAACAGATTGATGAGCCATTTTATAGCATTGCAAGAGGTATTATAAATACATCACCCTTTTCAGCAATTTAACTTGAAGAACAATCTAATGAGCTACCTGCCATGATCTGCCAGAGAACTGGGAATACTATTTAGTTCATTGGCCAAGTGAAGTGGGTGGTTGGAAATGATAAATTCCAAGTCTCCCTAGTTTAATGGCATTTTTTGGTTCAAAAATATTGTCAGCCAACCCAAAATTACAATATAATGAAATCAGAAGTTTGAATCCTACAGGTTATAAAAGTTGTAAGGTGAATAACATGGGTCAAATTTGGTTTGTGATATGAAAAAGAGCACAGTATATGTCACATTTGCTCTATTTCTGTATGGAAAATGCTAGAGTGTTCAAGTCACTCAGAAATAGGCTGATGAAATATATACAAAAACAAATTGAAAAGAGTCATAATACAATATGTAAGGAACTAAAATATTGATTGACCTTCCCCGCAATGTACTAAAACTCAGCAAATTAATGTTTTAATTTCTTATCTTGTGCTGGGCAAGTTGTACACGTGATGCTTATGATATAATTGGTGATATAAATCGCATATCCATAAATTAGTGTATGAGAGTAAGTTGATATAAGTGTGAATGAAGGAAGGAGAAGGAATGGGACTGTAGGAGGAAAAATAATCAACAGGAAGGTGTAAATAAGCAATCTCTAGCGCACTTTGTTACACCATCTTCCTTTGATTCATTTGCTGCTACCAATGTCTTCCTGCTACTTTCAGGATGTAACTAATACTGGGTACATCGACACAGCAAAAAAGAAAAAAAAATCCCATGGCAGTGACTCCCAGAGGCCCACATGGCTTTTGCTATGAGGCTAAAAATAGCCTTGTAGACTATCCTGCTCGGGCTGGAGCCCAGGCTGTGAAACTTGGCAAGGAAGAGAGGGTCTCGGAGCCTGGGCTCCAGCCCGAGCGGGGACATCTACGGTGCTATTTTTTGCCTCACACCGCGAGCCCAAGTCAGTTGATCCAGGCTCTGAGGCTTGCTGCCATGGATTATTTTTTTTTTTTTTTTTTTGCATTGTAGATGTACACACTGACAGGTTTAAAACACTCATGCTCATCATACAATGTGGAACTTTCTTCACCATTTCTGTCACCTCTGAATTTGATCCATTGAGACTAATTCTGATTACAGTTAAAACAAAGTAAATCTAGAATAATCCTGTTGATTTCAGTAGAGTTATTCCAGCCTCTTAAACTGTGCAACTGAGAACAGAATCTGTCTCTGAATAAACACAATTGTATGAGTAACTTACTTGGCATATGGAACTTTTAAAGCCAACTTTGAACCCAACTTTTAAGTTGATAGTAAAATAAAAAGAGCTAGTTATAACATGTTGCCTAATAGATACACCCAAATGAAAAGGTTCTAGAGGTTTTCCGAAACCAGGCTAAAACCGGAGAACAGCCATTTTTATGATTTACGAATGGCTTAGCTATTAGCATACTATAAAGAGATCAAATCTAGTTTTTAAAATAATATTTTTCCACTGTGAATAGAGGCAGTTCAGCAGTCAAGGATATTTTATTCCTGCAGGTCAGAAGTAAAAAGCCTCAGTTACACAGACTGGAAGGTAAAGCTCTGAAAACTCTTTAATTAGTCTTTACAGAATTTATAACAATGGAATATTTTACCTGGAATGTGTAAACATTTCAGTGACTGGCACTAATCTATAGGGGGCTTATTTTACCTGCATTTATGCACTGTGCATCTCAGATTTTCACATAATTTAAACAAGACGACACCATTAATACCCTATGTACCCCATTAAAAATAGCTGGAAAGTAAAATCCATTGTCGTTCTAAATCCACACACATCAGTTTTTTGCTTTGGATTTTAAAGAGATTCTGCAGCTTCTAATGCTATTGCACATTTTCTGTTCCTCTCTGGTTTACAGCACATACAGTGTTAGAACACAAGAAGACTAACCTGGAGGGGGATGACTTACAGGTCTAAACAACAGGGACCAAACCCTGAAGCCAGGGTGTTACTTGAACAAGGACTGCGAAAAGAGTCCAGGATTCAGCCTGTGGTTTAGAATGCCTGTATTCCCTGGAATTGCAGTTTCAAATCACAGCAGGATCCACTCTCTCAGCCCTTCAGTGGGTAGATGAACTGACTACTATGCAGTTTACTGTGTCAGGAAGTCTTTCAAAGGAGACCTTAAAAATAAGGCCCTGCCTGTTTCTGTGGACATCAAGAACCTGATTCTCTTCTCACACCCGTGCTGTGCCAATTTATGGTAACTGTGTTTATTTTAACATTTTTCTCCTGATTCGGAGAATAAAGCCCAAAGATCCAATGGTACATTTCATAAGAGCCATTGTCCTCGGCCAAACTTTCCTCTAATCCCTCTGTCGTTCAGTGATATATTTATTAGGTGGGCTTGTACTGTCTGATCCAGATGTGTCTGTGAAAAGCTTTGAAATACTTTGGGATGAAAGACATTATATTAATGAAAAATACCATTTTTAATCCTTCAGAGACTGTGGGTGTACTGTGTATATACCTCACTTATATTCCTCTAGCATTTATTTGGCTGATGGCATAGAAACATTATCGTTTTAAGGGGTGAACCTAGGTTTTATGGTTCAGGGAAATGATCCAGGCTCATCTGAGCCAGTCACGTTCAGATAAGCTGATCGATGCCAAACTTAAAGGAAATTCAGTAGCCTGAATCTTATGATATTTCCTCATGACACAATTATATTGTGTTGCAATGACCTACTAGAAGAGCCCACATTTGGGGAAACCCTTTCTAGAGCACCAACATTCACTTCATATTCAGTTCTCTGTTCTGCAAGCATTCTTGCCAGGGAATATAATCACCAGAATGTCCACAGAAAGTGAATACGAAAGGGGCACCAACATGTGCAGAGTAAATTCAGTATTTTGGTTGAGCAAATATTTATACAAATGTTTTGAGATATTTGTCTAATTCTGTTTAACAGGATGCTGTAGGTCATTGTTGCTGTGTATATGTGTGCGCGCGCAGGCCATTGAAGTAAATGGGAGTTCAGTGTGCTGAGGATTGCTGAATTGAGCCCCTTAGAAATACACGCTAAAGGATCACTTGTTTGGTTTCAGCAAATAAGAAGGTAGCTCTCAGCTCATCTTTGGGCTTCCAGCAATACTTGGACAGTTGACAAATAACACCATTAGTACAGTTTAGTTGATGGATTCATATTAACCGTTACTACACATTTTTAGAAAAATTGTTACTAATTATGCTGTGATGAGCTATTACAATCCAGTTGCTTTCAGTGACTGTTTCACCTTGTGACAGCTGATCCTAAATCCTTAGATTAGTAGGAAAAGGAATCACTATAGTGTTGTTATATTCTGTAATAATGCAAACCTTTTAACCCTCGTTAAATATAATATATTTTGATAGGATGTGGATAAATAATCATTCTAATACTTCAGGTCCGTATTAGGACCTTGACTTTGGAATGTAAAGGTGTTTCCTCCCATATGAACATGTATGTAGTAAGTGCTTAAGTGCACATCTTCTTGGTTTCAGGAGATGGGCAGGATATGATGCCCCAGAAAAGGGGCATTACCTCTGGAATGGATGCTCCAAAAGGAAACAGTCCCCAAACAGCCCTTGCCTCTCGCAGCCATGTGCACTGGGGCAGGAAGAGAAATGATCCTGAGGGTGGAGCCAGATCTTTACTCCCATCCCCTATAGGAGACTTTCACTTTTTTCATTTTGATCTATGGAGATTCTTTCTTACCTTTCTGCTGACTGACTGACTGACGGCTCCTCTCTCTCCTCTTAATCAGAGTCCTTCTGCAGTTGGCCTCGTTCTCCCTGCCTTTCAGCGTTCTCTCCGTCCCTCCCTCTTGTCTTCCCATAGCCTCTTTTCTCTCCCAGCTGTCTGTGTTGCCTACCCCGACCTCTTCTGTCCTTTTGTTCCTTTTTTCCTATTCCCATGCTCCTGTCCTGTCCTCCTCTCTCCCTCTCCTCTGACCCCCAATATTTTTAATATGTAATATAAAACAATGGAACTAACATGACATTTGCCAACGGTGGCCCTGCCCACTTTGCTTGCATGTTGTAAACCTTTCCCCAGCCCTTTGCTGGCATTTTGTCTTTTCCAACTGTAAGCTTGGAGCAGGGGCTGTGTCTTCCTATGTGTTAGTACAGTGTTTGCCACCATAGGGCCTCGATCTTTAACGGGGCCTTTGGGATATTACTGCAGTGTGCACCAATTACCAAGTTAAAAAAAAAGACAGTATCTCATTTTCTGTTGCTAAACCATATTTAAATATAGATAACATTTGTGTGCTTTTGAACAAATTCTGCTCTGTTACGCCAGAGTAAATGGAAAGTACAATTTGACCCTTACCTTTGTGTCCTTCGGTAGTTGAGCTCAGCATAGCCTTCACATAGTACTGTGATATTGTCCCTAATTGTGTCAGGTTAAATTCCAAAATTTGCTGAGCACTAGCTTAAATGTCCATTGACTTCAGTGGGAGATGGAAATGCTCAGAACTTCTTAGAAATTCGCCATAGGGTGAGACTTTTAAAAGGATCATGTCTAGAAGAGTAATTGATTTCATTCATGTCACTTCCTGCTTTTGGAAGTCTGAGAGGTTGTTTTTGTTTTTAAAGTGATGAGACTTATGAGCTTTTTAGGTAACATTTTACAAAATCTAGAAGAAATAATCAACTATTTCTATTGCTATTGTTTGCCAGGGGCCTAATCCTGAGGTCCTTACTCCTATTGCCATCACGCACTTTGACAAATATTGTCAAAAGGTCCTCAGGTATTAACTGACTCTGTTGTTCAGTTCTCCCTCACTCAGACAAAATACTCAAAGAAATGCCAAGTTTAATATTATATGCATATTTAAAATATTTTCTTACCACATTTAATTATTAATAACTTCAGAGATTATTAAATATGAAATAATTTAAAAAATCTAATTTATTTTTGATCAGTTGTGCTGTTTTATTACTCCAGGCATTTCAGTGCCTAGTCAAAGATAATAGATATGTCATTTTCATTTTCATTTTCACTTTCACATGCTTTAGCACAATATCAGAGTGCTTGGCTCTGAAACCCTACATCAGAGTGTTGACAACCAAGTGAAAACTGGACCAAATCCTGAGGTTTCCACTGAGTCTTTTACTCCATTTCTTCCTGAGGAAAAACATCCACTTACTTTAGGACAAAAGTAAATTGTGGCTATTTGGCTCAGAATCCATATATTTAATAAAAAGGAAAACCATTTGTTTGACCTTGTTAAACTGTTGCCTAAATTTTCAAGACTGACTAGTTGGTTTTTGGTGCCCAATTTCAGCCTTAAAGGGGCCTGATTTTCAGATAGTGCTATGTATTCATGCTCTAAAAATCGTCCTCTTTTAAAGTGAACCCAAAATCACCAGTCCTCTTCAAAAGTCAAGTCCTTTGTCTTTTGTCTCTTGCTCGCTATTTTGGTGCGTCGCCTCCATTTAGGTAATTCTACTTTTCTTTCTTTATGTGTTCCTACACTTTTGTATTAAAAACCATCATAGAAGCAGACCAGAGAAGTTACACAGCTATGCTAATGTCTAATATTCCCAAAAGTAATCAGTGCTCTTCTTCTAACAAACTCTAAAAACAGTGCTATAAATGTAAGGTCAATGTTTATCTTATCTTATGAAACATTATGATAAATCCTAACTTTGATGAGCAGGTTTTAAACTGAATGATAAATGTTGCTTAGTAACGGCTACTTTTAGTATTTGCTTATGGTAAGAGAATACATACTTTTTCCAATAAATAGGCAGATATGGGTGAGTTTTGGAGATTTTTATATTTGTGTCTAAGCAAAGGAAGGAATATTATTCTGTTTAGAAAAGAGAGAAAACCTTGTTCGAAACTTAAATGGTGCTGAGTATACGAAGGTATATTTACTTCTGTTAGCCACGGAGAGCCAGATCCCCAAGCAGAATAACTCCTCCACCCCTAATCTTTCACAGAGAATTAGGGCTCAGGATTCCACAGCACCATCTTTATCTATATTCTCCTGTGGGGTCCTCCCCGTAAGGGCCTGTTTCCATGCTAGGAGTGGTTGTGGGGAGTGGGTCAGCTGTGGGTAGAGAGGATAAGAACTGGTGTGGTGGAATGTAATGCCTTCTCCATTCCTGTGGGTCCCAGAGTACTTTCTGTCTGGAGAAGTTCCCAGTAACATGGCTGCAAAAGAGCCACCTGCTGATAGGGAGGAAAATGCACTGTCAATGCTAAGGGCCCCCTCACACTTCCATGAGGGTGAAAACCTGCCCTTCCACTGAGATGATGATAGTGGAGGGAATCTCTGCAGAGGGGAAACCTCCATAAGGTCTTCCGGCAGGTTTATATACAGAGGAGGATGGTCAGAGTCACAGTTCTTGATCTGTCCAAAGATTAATTCATCAACAGCTGACTTTATTCTGTTCCTATTATAAAACAAGCCACTCAAAGTGAGTATATGCTTTTCCTAAAAAGAGGTTAAAAAACCAAGACAAACCAAAAAACCAAGTATTTCTTTCAATCTGTTTATTGAAAAGAAGAGGTGGTTAAGTTGTTAATTACTGTTAGATTTCTTCTTCTGCATTATGTGTTGCTGTTATAAGACTAATTACATCATTTAAAATGTTACAGTTTGGGGTATCTGAAGAATATTTTTTAAACATGAGGGTATTTTTCAACATTCTGAGAAAAAACCCGAAGTTGTTTCAAAATGGTTGAAAATATTTTCATAGTATTGGTACAATTTACAGTAATCTGTTTTTCTGTAAAATTATGTACCCACTTCTCGCCTACGGTGTAAAGAATTCCAGAACCTATGTGCATTAACACAGCAAAGGCATCGCTAACATGTGCCAATATTCTGACTGCAAATGCTCCTACTGCTCATAGATTATTCCCATCATGAGCAAAATTTGTGTGAGAGTGAGTGTGCATTTCCCATTGCCTTGCTGAGGGCATACGTCGACCATATTAAATGTCCTCTAGGCTTTGTCCTGAGTTCTATGTCTTGCCTGGCAAGGAGCTTGTAAAGCTGAGTCTCTTCATGTGTTGTAGGGAGGAGCCAAAATTGGGTGGGGAAATGTCAACCATCTGCTTGCAAGAGTTCTGTGTGAGCCAGCAGGAACACAGGCAGAATTAGATCCTATAACAGAAGTGAAATAATTCTAGGGGTATTATTCATGCACAGCATGGTCACAGTTTCACAAATTGCCTTAAAAACATTTAAATTTACTGGAAGAACAATCCAGGTACCAGCTTCAGATACCCCACATGTCTTTCAGTATGTTTGCATAAAATTAGTTCCCCTTAGTAATTGCTAGTCCCTATGTATCTTTAAGAATTGGTCTTTTTTATTATTGTGTAGAGTAATTTAATGAGGTACTGTGTACGTAAAAAGGCCACCCATCTGCATCAATGGGCAGGAGAAATTGATGGGTGACACAGGACAGTCCTAGTGGCAAGGGAGGGAGATACTCCTTCCCGGGAGTCTCTGGCACCCATTGGCCAGCTGCAGGGTTTGCTGGCCAGCATTCCGCAGCTCCAAGGATTTAGCTTTGCGCAGATGCCATTTGGAGCGTCTTTCGGCTCCTTTCCAGCAACTCACCCTACCCACTCTAACTAGGAATGGGAACCCTACCTGGAAGATGCTGTGGGTCTCGCAAATTGCCTGTTTAGGGGCTCAGGAAGTAATATTATTTTCCCTCGTGCCTCCTCAGGAAGTATTTTTTTCTCCCTCCTTTGGCAGAGGACCAGAGTGTTTTTTGCCTTCCTTGCAGCCACCTGCAAGTCACAGCGGGTTAAGTAGGAATGTGCTTAGTGCCTAACTGAGGAACTGGGGTGGAGTTCTTTATTTGTCACAACTTGCAGCCAGTTTCCAGTGTGGTTAAGAGAATAAAATGAACTGGGGTATTCATGGTGGGCCTTGGTTTCGAGCAATAGGGTGAGACCTTGTAGCCTTTATGAGCCCAGGTCAGACCTTGTGGGCTGAGGTCCCCATCCTGCTGCACCCTCTGTCCCAGTCGTGGAGCAGAGAGGGTGCTAGGGCTCAGGAGAGCTGAGTTGTGGCAGGTAGATTGAGGAGAGCCTACCCCACATTATGGGTTATATGGTAAGTAGCCCTGGCACCAATTACAGGTTATATGGTAAGGAGCCCTGTAACTGCAGTACTAGGACCAATTAAATGCCTGGCATAGGAGAGTATGGGTAATGAGTGGGGGCACCCCTTCCTTGTGTTCAGATGTAATAAAAGTTGTGGTTTCTCACTTAATTCCATGCATGAGTCTGTCCTCATTTTGCTGCTCTGTCCACATCAATCACATTTTTGTCTGAAAATGGTTTTCCTGATATTATTAAAAGTTACACCTTAGATTACTAGAAAGGAAAAAGGATTTTCCTCTGTTTTTTCACTTTGTTTAATTGTGCATTTGACATCACTTTGTGTGTGGTTGGTGTTCCTTGCTGTTTGGGAGGGCCTTTCACGCAGTAACAGCAACAAAAAAAGGGGGGTGGGATGGGGAACACTACACATGGCTATCACCAAGATTACAGTAATTGATACACAGGCTATTTATCGTGTTGAGTAAATGTTTATGCACATTCTATTCTGTATCTTACACTTAGTTGTAGAAATCACATCTTTCTCTTGTTCTTTACAGACAGCTGATTATTCATTGTTACCTTGCTATTGTTTTTCTCACCCAGAAAAGACATCTTTACATAAAGAGGACAGAGAAGAGCAGAGGTTTTCATTCTCTATCTCAGAGGAGCATGGCACTGGCTTGCTGTTTTTTAACTACCTCTAGTTAGTGTGCGTGCTAAGTTTGTGTTTCTAATGATTGCTGAATTGTACCTCATCAAGCTAAACTGGCTCATGTTTGCTTTAATTTAGGGCTTAGTAAATTTGTTTTTTGTTTGCTTGTTTGTTTTTATTTTAAATATAGAATCCAGATAGCTTTATGGGACTTTCATTTACACTTTCACAAAGTGTAAAATTATTTATTTGATATGTATTGTGAATTAAGAAATTGAATTGAGCAGTATTTTCAATGCAGAAAGATGCTAATCTGAAAAGGAATAATAAAATAATCAACAATGCTGCTTTAGAGATTGCTATCGTCTCTGGAACCTTGAAATCATTAATGAACTTTGTGTGTTTGACATGTGTGCAGAAGTCAACAAGCCAAGCAAGTGAGCTTTTGTTCTGTTTTTGACATTTGTAATTAGTAACAGAACATTGAATGTAAAGTTAGAAAAATATGAACGTAATCAAATCTTGTTCCAGTAGTAGCATACTCTGACAATAACATTGTTGTAATTAGAGATCTGTCAGCATTTCCATTATAACTAGATCTGTGCAAAACATTTTCCATGAACATTTCTGAATTTGAAAAACTTCAGGAAAAACTGTAAACCCTAAAATAAAGAAGCATAAGATGTCTTGTCTGTATGTGCTGTCAACGAGTTGTATTATTATTATTATTATTATGGACCAGGAGTGTCTTACTAGGTGTTGTACAAAACACAGAACAAAAAGACTGTCCCTGCCCTAAAGAGTAGAATCAATTCAAATAAACTAGGAGCTGACCTGAAACTCTATCTGAACCCAAAGATTTTTGGAGCATGTTTGCTTAGCTGTCCTGTGTGTACATGAGCCTTTGACATCTCAACCATTTCTGAGCTAGTAGAAGAAGCAAGAGCTTCAACAAACTTAGACCGAAGCATTTATGATATTTTCAGCCCTACCTGAGATGAGAAATTATTAGAAATCTCATGAGAGTCTATTCTTGTAGGTTTCAGAGTAGCAGCCATGTTAGTCTGTATTCGCAAAAAGAAAAGGAGTACTTGTGGCACCTTAGAGACTAACAAATTTATTTGAGCATAAGCTTTCGTGAGCTACAGCTCACTTCATTGGATGCATTCTTGTAGGCTTTCCAGGCTAATTTGTCAACCAAAGAGTTTCAGAGAAGGTTAGCTTTGGATTCAGATTGCCACTTCTAGAGGTGTATCCAAACCGTTCACCCAGTACTAGTTACAGTCAGAGGTTAAAACCTTAGTATTTTAACAGTGCCCGTTCTGCACTACTTGCCTGACATGGTACCAGCTTTGTCTGAGAGGGAACTTAGTTTAGTGATTAGAGAAAGGACCATTAGAGTTATAAATCCTGGGTTCTGTTCCTTGCTGTTCTGTGTCATTGAATTTTGACTTGCCCAAGGCCATGCAACTTAACTTTCTGGAAGTTTTGCCCTTGACTTCAGTGGGGTCAGGATTCCAACCCCGTGCCTTAATTTCTACATCTGTAAACTGGGAATGACAGTCTCTAGTTTAAGGTCTTTGCAAACCTTTAATGAAAGGTGCTCTAGAATTGAAACATTTGTTGTTATAATATCGTTATTTTCATTAGTTTTCCCATTCACTGAAAATGCTTCTGAGGTCTCCTTGTAATACCACTCCAAAGAATAATTTCTTTGTCTTGAAATTGTCAGGATTTTGGGGGAAGAGGGTGTTCTTTCCATTTTAATCTCCACTGCATCATTTTCATACTAAGAAGTGCTTTGGATATTTACACAAAGCTTCCTTTATGTTATTGGGATGGTACATTCTTCATGGCCCTAAGAGGTCTGGAGATCTAGGATGAAATTAAACACTTAGTAAGGAATTACATCCAGAATCAATGGAGAAAAATGTTTTCCAGTTTGCCAGGGATTCCTCTATGGTACAGTTACAGCCATATCAGAGACCTCTTTAACAGTGGTTCCATTTTGTACAGTTGATGATACTGCAACGACGTTCCCGAATCATGCTAAAGCCTTGGCATTTGGGCCTGTGAACACTACAAAAACAAGTGAGCCAGAGGTGTTATGTTACAACACATCCTTTGCCTTGGTTACCTTGTGGTTAAAATTTGTAGCTTGGGTGGGACCTGCTTCTTTTGATGCTCAGCTACAATGGAGATAGTCAACTTAGGTCTTGCCTTCACTGCTAAAAAAGGATGTTGTTTTTTTTTTTTTACCTTGGGGTGACTACTGTATGTGAACTATCCTGAAGTAAAAACAAAGTAAAGACAAGGCACTTTCGTTTAACTGTGAGGTACCCTCACTGAGGGCAGCCCCATTCCCCTGCTTGGAATTGACCTAACCTAGTTTACCTCATGGTAAAATTTCGAAACAAAAACAACCTATTTTTCCAGAATGTAGGTGGAACTCGTCTTCTCAGCAGACTGAGGTAAAACGTCAATATAGCGGAATTAGGAGCAGGACCTAGTATAAAGCCTTGTACATCCTGCAGCTGCAGAGTTGGGGAACAGACAAACTGCTTGCTCCTGGAAAACTGTTCCTATTGATTTGGTGATGCATGTGAGAAGAACAAGAATACTTTGCTGACTAAGCAAAGGTGGTCTGAATTTGGGTTCTTAGGTTTCTTTTTAAAAGTCTGGTGTAGTTTTCTAAGCTTTGCAAAAAAAGTGTGAATGATTTGGACAACATGACAAGACTATCCCAGTCTGGTATGCTGGATTACACTGGAACTATCTTTGATTACTTTTATGGGTAAAGGGTAGAATTGCTATCTGAAATTACACTGGTTGGCAAGTGGAACTACACTTTTCAATTTCTTGACAAAGATTGGTTTCAGAGTAGCAGCCGTGTTAGTCTGTATCTGCAAAAAGAAAAGGAGGACTTGTGGCACCTTAGAGACTAACAAATTTATTTGAGCATAAGCTTTCGTGAGCTACAGCTCACTTCATCAGATGCATCTGATGAAGTGAGCTGTAGCTCACGAAAGCTTATGCTCAAATAAATTTGTTAGTCTCTAAGGTGCCACAAGTCCTCCTTTTCTTTTTGACAAAGATAGTCCTTTCTGAAGCTACATGTCTCTTGTCCAAATATAAATATCACATCTACCCTTTTTCCATTACAGTTCTCTGATCTGGGTTGAAGAGTATATATTTAGATACTAGCTTCGCATTGAAAATTATTTTGATTTAAGCACTTGTATAGCGATTTTTAATATCAGCAATTCTGCAAACATTCAGACTATGGCAATTAATCCTCTCAGCCACACTGAGTAGTAGGTAAGTAAATATCGCCATTTTCAGAGAGGGTGAAAACTGAGGCAGAAAGCATTCTTGGCTTGCCAGAAACCACAGAAGTTGAAATTAGAAGGTAGGAGTTTCTGGCTCTGTGCCCTGTTTTCAGGCCACTTGCTCCCATCTCTCTCCAAAGGCTGAAATATGCACTCGCCAGCAGCGAGTAGGAAACTTTATCTAGGGAGTGGATCAGAGCTGATAGAAATAGTCTAACTGGCAATGATTTGATGAGTTTCACTACTGAGTTCTGAGAAGCACTGAAATTCACCAGATGTCTGGAAGTTTACCTTAGGTTTGAGCAGTGGACTAAAGCGGGAGGGGCAGATCTTTAGCTGATATAAATTGTCACAGTTCCACTGAAGAAGAGTTCTGTGTAAACTCGAAAGCTTCTCTCTCTCACCGACAGACGTTTGGCCAATAAAAGATATTACCTCATCCCCTTGTCTCTCTAATATTGTGGGGCCAACATGGCTATATCAACACTGCATGCAACATAGCTCCACTGAAGTCAGTAGAAATATGGCAATTGACATTAGCTGAGGATCTGCCTCAAAAGACCTGCTTCTTGCTCCTACCAGGATGAGGGAGTGCTACAGATTTATCAAATGTGTAGGAATCTGGACATTAAGGCAGGGTGCAGAGACCGCACTCTGGTAGGAAATACCTGGTATGATGATTCCTACTGGTATCAAGGAACATGGGAGTTTGGCATGCTAGTCCTGATGAAAATATCCTATGGAACTTAATAGCGGTTTAACCAATAGGGCTCTTGAAAAATTACTCTGAAAATTTATAGAATTTAATAGAGAATGACATATTTTCTAGAGGATCCAGAATGTTTTTGAACCATTTTCTAGAATTCTGTCACAGGGACATAATTATAAATTCAGTAAGATTGCTTTAAAATTCTGTTAAAAAGTTATTTTCTATGAAATCACTCAGGTAGACTTCTCATCTGAGCACTTCCTTTGGGACCTGCAATGAGGGTACTGCCTTTCTACCATCTTTTAATCTCTGCTACTAGACACAGTCCCCTGGCTAGTAGGCATCTGGTAAAAGTTTTCAAGCTTTGCCCCTGTCTCTTAAATCTTTCAATAAAGAATAGCAGAAGGAGGGGAAATCCACTATTGTTGCTGTAGTTTCTTTTGTGTTCTCTTCAGAAGCAGCCTTTTCCCCCCTGTTAAAGTGTATTTAATACATAACTGAGAGTTAACTCTTGGCCCCAGTTGAAGGCAATGGCAAAACTCTTGTTGATTTCAAAGGTGCCAGGATTTCATGCTGAATCTTTTAAAGTCCTGTTAGCAAAATTATCTCTATTGCCTTGACCTATTAGGACGTCTAATTCAGTTTTTATTAAGTTTGTCAGCTTAAAATCTACAGGAAAGTGATATAACATTCATTCATATTCTTGGTACATAATCCTAAGTGATTTTTGCTTAACTTGCACCTTATATCAATTCTAGTAAAATATAGACATAAAGGATATGTTTACAATGCAACATAAGGCCAGAGAGGATAGAACTCAAGTTAGCAGGCCCTTGGTTTGTTAACCTAGGCTTGAGCATTTACACTCATTTGTAAACCCGGGTTAGGAATTGTTGAACCCTAGGTCTCAACCTGGGGCTTCAGTGTCTACACTGCATTATGCAGGCCTGAGTCCAGCCACCCATATTCCAGATGTCCTAGCGCCCTCCCAAAATGTGGCTCTTCTAGCATTTTGTCCATGGTGCAATGTAGGAAAACTTGGACAGAGGACAAAGAAAGTTGGCCTGTGGTATTGTGGTATATTTTGGCAGATTCGAAGAGCACAAGTCCAGTGGGATCTGTGTGTATACTTCAGAGCAATAGGGCTTGAACCTTGAGTCCCAGCTTGACTCAGGCTTGGACCCTCTACCTCAGGCTTGAGCCAGAGTTTGAACCCTGGGTTTACATTTCAGTGTACACATACCCAAAGATACCATAGTTATTAAAACAGAACAACACTCAATATTACTCAAAGGTTTTGTAAAATATTAAACTACTTAGAGGATGAATCTTTGTGGCATGTTGGTTGATTAATTTTACATGACAGAGATCAAAGCAAAGGGCCTTAAACATCATAAAGAAAACAGACAAAAGACATTAATAACTTACACAAACAATGATGATCAAGCCATGAATTACTGTTGTCACCCTATATTTGGAATAACTTTTATAGATGAGGGCAATTTATTGTGCTACTTTTCTAAGAGGCCAATTATCTTGTTACCAGTACAACATGGGATGAAATTAATCCCTTTTTAACTACAGTGAGAATATTCAAATTACTTGGGTTTCATGAGCTAAGTATATTAGCAGACAAATCACAGGAATAGTGCAGCCAGTGAGAGGCAAGAGAAGGCCTACCCCAGAGAGAGCAAGTCAGTGTGTTCATTATGAAACATTGGTTGCTGCTAAAATATGGTTTCCATATGGAATATCCTTTATTTAATTTATGTAAACCACATTGGTAATAGTTTTTATCAAGTGGTACTAAATACAAGTTAACTCCAGCATAACTGTTTATAGAGACTGCATGTAATTAAATTGTGGATGTTACTGGGCTAGTGAAACTTTTCGAGAAAATATTTCCATTGTTGTCACCATTATACATCTTATGTCAGGCTGAGATGTTGTTGGAGCTCATAGAGGTATCAGAAAAAATTAAATTGCAATAAATCATCGGGATTGGATGGCACTCACTTGAGAGTTTTGAATGAATTACAATCCAACAGTGTTGAGCTACTAACCAGAATATCAATGTTAAAGATCTCAATAAAGATCAGCCAGTTTTACAGGAGGATGGCAAAACACCTTACCCTTACATTTAAAGGTGAATCCTAAAGATAATGACTGGTGAATATTATTTTTTGTATCAAGAGAACTCAGTGAGAAAATTATTAAAAGTAGAATGTTAAAGGTTTTAAAAGGAGTGTAATGTGATAGGGACAAACTAGTGTGGCTTTTTATAACCTGTTAGAATTCATTGAAAGAGTGAACAAAATAATGGACTAAGGATAATTGCTTTATTTTTGGATTCCACAAGGCTTTTGACAAAGTCCTTCCAAAGGGGCTATTAAAGAAACTTAGTAACCCTGGAGCTAGAGGTGAAGTCCTGTCATAGATTAAAACCTAGTTAAGAAGTAAGCGTGGGATAAATGACCAATTCTCAGGTTTGGCTATCTGTGATAGGACTTGTAGTGTTTAATATATTCATTAATGAGCTCGAAGAAGGAATGAATAGCAATGTAATAAAATTTGCTAACTAAGCACAAAAAGATTATAGAGGATAGCATTTCAGAAGGGCCTAACAATACTATTGATACAATTCCTTAAGCAGCAAGGACAATCATGAACAAAAAGCTCTGGATTTCTAATCCTGGCTCTTACTGCTGTGTGGGCAAGTCATGTGACTTCTGTGTCTGTTTTCCTAACTGTAATATTGGGATTATAATGCTTACTAGAGCTAGTTGGGAATTTTCCTTTAGAATGATTTTTTTCAACAGAAAATGCATTTTCTGGAAATGTTTGATTTTTGTAGAAAAGTTTTTTGGTTTTCTTATTGGGAAAAATCAAAGTGAAAGGACACTTCATCTGAACTAGAGTATATCATTTGTGAACTGACCTGAAATGATTCATTTTGTATCATTTTTTTTAAAAAAACAACACCCATTATATTGCATTTACTTATGGCACATTGTTTTATGGAAGATGTAGTTCCAGCCCCCTTTCTGTCCTATGGTCTGGGGTCCATACCTCTTAATGAATTTCTTATGGGTGGGGCATCATGGTAGTCACATTATTCTGGGACCATTATGGAAGATATAGTCCAGACAGGGAGCCTGGCCTATTGGAGAAAATGAGGCTGTAATGAGTAGTCCCATAAAGCAATAAGGAAATGCGGTTTCATGTTGCAGTGTGGTCCCACAAAGCAAAATGAAACATTTGTATTTCAGGAATGTTGAAATGTTTCATTTTGATCAAAAATGTCAACACAAAAGATAATGACATTTCCTATTTGAAAGTGTGTGAAATTTCCATTCCACAGAAAATTTTGATGTTGCAACTTTTTGACCTATTTCAGAAAGAAGTCAAAAGTTCAATTTGTTTGAATTTCACAGGATGGAAATTCCAAATTTTGCTCAGCTCTAATCCCTTATGTAACCTACTTCCTGGGGCTTGCTTTGTTAGTTCAGAGAGTTTTGTTGGCCACTGTAAGTGACAGAATACTAGATTAGGCTGGCCATTGGTCTTTTTAAAGTATGGCCATTCTCACGTTTTTATAAGCTAAGCAAGATTGGGAGAGATCAGTGTTTGTGCGAAACCTTAAGGGAAATCCCCAGGTACTGTGAAAAGTGGTGTATCAATGGTTGCCAGTCGAACCTGTACATCAATACTGAAGGCCCAAGATTTTACTATGGGGTATTGGGTGTTGTTGGAGTGATATTTTGGATAAGATCAGAACATCTGATTTTAGATTTTAACTAATAAAAAACCTGGGTACAAAAAAAGAGAAAGAAAAGAAATCTGTGTTTATCCAAAAACACCAGAAAGGGTTGTCTCTATCTAAGGGCTTCTCTATGCTAAAGTAATGTGGACTAAGGGGATGTGATTTCCAAAGCACACTAACATGCTGCACATTAATTGGTCCTAGTAGACCCTACTGATAGAGAAAGCCCTGAAAAACCCTTATTTTTGGACAGCTATATAAAACTCAAAAATTGCTGAAAAAAAACACATGAAAAATGAAATCAATAAACCCCCAAAACCAGAAGCCCAAAATAAGATGCATTTCTCGTGACCATTTGTTGTTAAATAAATCTTAAAAGTAACTTCTATTAAGAGGATTACTGTAGTTAAAACAAAACGGGGCATCGTTTGGTAAGGACAAACTTATTAGCTGCTCCTAGACTTCTTTCCATTTAAGTAATTACACTCTGCCTCCCTACAGTTTCCTGTAATTTCAGTTATATATGCTGCTGTTCTTCACTCTCCCTCTTAAGATTTTGTGTAGTGGTGCCATGTACTGTTGAAATACGTGCTGCACTTTACTCCAGAAGTGACTGCAATTCAGTAGGGTGTGTGTGGGAGTGTCTGGTCATAGGGATTAATGAGACTAAGCTTAATAAAATGACACAGCTGTGTAGTTTGGCTCATGTACAGTAGGATGTAGTATCTCCTGCTGCTTCTGGAGCCCTGGACAGACTACACTTGGCTGTCCCCAGGAGATTTCTGGCCACACAACACATGAACTGTTAACAGCAGAGGAAGGGTGCACAGAGTAGGGAATACCAGCTTTGGTGAGATGAACCCCATGGATATAGCATATAAGACAGTGTGCACTTGCTTTCTGTAACTTCCAGCCCTGGAGTTTCTGCAAAACAGGGAAGGGGCAAAGAGCAGAGAATTTTTTTTTTTTTTTTGATGAGCTGTTCCAGCTCACATCCACATGTTGCCTCCTGATTCTGATGTTTCAAGAGCCACCAGTTAAGTAGGAAGAAAAGGAGGACTTGTGGCACCTTAGAGACTAACAAACTTATTTGAGCAGTTAAGCAGGAAGATTTCTGAGCTGAGAGAGCTTCTGTGTTCGGTGCGTATCAGGAGGGGTAACGTTGTGTGTGTGTTGGGGAGTGGGGAGATGTTTTCTGAGCCTGTGTCACTTTAAAAATATCAATGTGCTGAGGCTTGTGTGGAAACTACTACTTGTAGGACCTCCTCTCGTTCTGGGCAGCAGCTGCCACTCATGGCAGGTGATGGATGAAGCAACTCCTTCCTGCATGTATGTTTAGGGCTAATTTGTGTGCGCAGATAAACTCACAGACGTCCCATTGAAATATGCGGAACTTGTACACATCTATTTGAGAACAAAATCTGTCCCCACTGGGATTCTTTTACATGAAAGGTGTGATATAAAAATAAAATAATAATATGCAAATGTGAAGCTAATTTTGTGTTAACATCGTGATTCCATTGTGACAGCTACTGTATATGATCCCACAAGGGTTAATAAAGAGCTTCCCTTTCTGTTCTCTCCCTCCTTGGTCCCACACCCAGAGCACCAGGCTTCTATGCAGTTCTTATGGCCTGGGAGAGTTGGGGAAGCAACCCTTAGTCTCAAAGCATTTTTTCCTTCCTCCAGTGATCCTGCTGTCTGGGATGGAGATATCCCTGTTCCCAAAGGAACTTCAGTTGCACCTAAATAATTGTCTGGAAAGTTGGGATGGGATGGTGTTCTCAACCATGTTAGGATCAGAAGAGCTGCTCTTACATCCATAGGCATGGGTGCAGGGAGTGCTGCAGCAGTCCCAGGTTTCACGCAGTGTTCCGCTCCTGGCCCCACATAAGGGGTCCCGGCTGCACACCTGACCTCTGCTCCCGGTCCCGCACGTGGGCTCCACTTCTAGCCCCCCACACAGGATCCCGGCTGCCAGCCCTGCTCCCGGGGCTCTGTTCCTGGCCCTGCACGCGGACTCTTGGCCCCGCGCCCGGGGTCCTGGCTGCTGGCCTGGGGTCCCTGCGCCCACCCACAGCTGTGGCCCCAGCCTTGGCTCCTTTACACCTGTCCAGGTTCCCCTTCCCCCGCCCCGGAGACATGGCCCTGCTCCTGGCCCTAGCTCTGGGGGTGGGGTGGGGAATGCAGACATGGATAAAGGGTCTGGCTTTCAGCACCCCCACTATTAAAACTGTTCCAGCATCACTGGTTACATCTGCCCCTGATAGCAGCAGTAAATGTTATTGTTGTGCTAAGGTCCATGAAAAAAATGTGTTGTTTCGCTTATGACTCTCTCTCCATCTGCAATATTCCATTATACTTCCCCATACTTCCCATAGGAAATAACTTTAATATCTATTAACAAATATTTAGTTAATTACCAAATATGGCAGGGTTTGTGTGGCTGCTACTGAAAATAATCAGTTAGGTTGGCCGACCTATTCAGTCCAAACAGTTCATTCAATTAATTTAGTCCTTTTGTGTTCACAAATAGTCCATAAACAGATTGTGATTTGAAAAATGTGTTCTAGTTTTAATATTCAGAAGGATTCCATATTTGGAATTCCCTGTGTGAACTTTGTGATTGGTTGCCTAATTCAAATGGCATTGTTTCTGTTTCGTGATTGGATGGCCTAGTTTATAAACCACAGCTTCCAAAAACGTGAAACAAATTTAATTTCCGGGTTATACTAATCTCAGCAATTTGTCTCTGCTGTATTGATGTCTCGGAATATTTGAATGAAAAAGTTGTCAGTGATTGTGAACAGTGAATAATAAGAGGATATGAACAGGCTACACTGACACCTAATTTCTAATTCAGTGAACTTTCATGAGCAGGTTTTTGCTCTATTCAACTAACGCTAATGATAAATATTAGTGTGAAGAATGTACCATGAGCATTACAGTCTTTAATGTGATTTTTGCTAAGAACATACTAAAAGAAAATTATGAACTAGAGCCCTATGTACTTTTATTAACTATAAGACAGTTGGCCATTTTCTTGTAGAATTTACTATATTATCTAGAATAATGGTCTAATAAAACATAATTCATAACACAATGAAAAAAATACTAAATGACATTGTCCGTTTCTGCCTTACCAAAGTTGCAGCTGAAGAAAAAAATACAGATCCGTCAACTTTGGGTCATTAGAAAGAGTTGGGAAGAGGTCAAACAATAGCTGTCCAGTTGGGAAGAGGTTCAAACAATAGCTGACTAACATGAAAGGCATGTCTTTTACACTCTGTCCTTTGTCACCTAATTTATAAGTACATAGATTATTCCAAATTCCATTCCAAGGGTGATTTATTCAGCAGTACTTGAATAATCATACCAATAACACCCCAATGTGATTTTTTTAAATGGACACTGCGTCACAGGAATCAATATTCAGTGCAGCAATTACTATACCATTGGTTCTGTATACTGTATACTATCCCAGGAAGACTGTCTATCCATTTTTATAATTATACCTTTTTATTGCATGTTACTCACAAAAAGAGCGGTTTACATATGTAGATATTTTGGGGTGAATACTCAGGTGTGCCAGAACTGCTATGAGGGGGAGGGAAAGGATGAAGATGAAACTGCAACCCTTATTCACTCCCCACAATCTGCCAATCTTGGGAAGAGCTGAGATCCGGTTCGGCCTGTGGTGTAACCTAGGCAATTGGGCTTGGGCTAGAACCTGGGCTGTGGGACCCCACGAGGTGGAAGAGTTCCAGATCCCAGGCTGCAGCCCAAGTCCTAACATCTACACTGCAATTTTATAGCTCCACGTCCCAAGTCCTGCAATCCTGAGACAGCTGACATGGACCAGCTGCAGGTGTTTTATTGCAGTGTAGACTAATCCTTAGAGTAACCTCTAAGGCTACTGTGCAGGACAGACAATATTCAGTGGTGCACCAGTGACAGGTTTAAGATTTGGCTTCTCATGGTCCTGTGGAGATAAACATGGGAGGTTCATACCTTTTGAAAAGGGGTGAGTTCAAGCTTTCTAGTGGGATGCCCAGCACTTACTTCTAGGCCAGAAGAGTAAAGAGATAATAGTTCTTAAAATTATGACATTATTAAGTATGGCAAAGCTATTTTAGGGCACTTTTAGTGGTTTCTAGATGTTGTTAGTTAGAATTTTTCTCTCTGTCAGAGGTCTGTATAATTTGACTCGGGGTGCTAATGCTGCTTTTACTACTGCAGTCTGACTACAGGTGCGGGGAGGGAAGGGGAGAACAACAGAGTATTGATAATCTTAAGCCTTTGAAAATTATTCCTGTAATAATTTTCATACAAAATATGCACATATAGAATACAAGATGGTCTGGTAACACATCAGTTTTGTATTGGCACTATTTTGGGGGATGTGCTGAATCACTCAGTTGTGGCTTTACTACTTGTGAATAATGTGCCCACTGTAAGTGAAGGCGAACACCTTGATATGACTACATATTATCACTGTGTATATCTTTGCGTACCATGATGGGATGCAGTGTTATCAAGATTTTGGCTTTAGTTTGGTTTGTGTAATTAATACACACACGTGCGCACATGAGGTGAAGACTCGTAATAAAAATGTTGTGGCTTATATCTCATGTCTCTGCAGGGCTAGAAACAGGAGCTTATTCTTTTGCAGAGGGGGAGCTTTCCAATAGGAGATACAGCACTTGCCTATAGTTGTGGATGGGTCTGAAACCTGAATGTTTTGGCATTTTTGCATATACAAAAGTTATTTTAGATCACTTCTGGAAGTGTCTTACATTTATTAGTTTTATTTTTCAGTCCTTCTGAGTCCTGCACAGTTCATGGTAACTAAGGCACCTGACTTTGCAGTCTGAGGAATTCAAGAACTTGTCCCAATATAATGTTTTAAATCTCAACCTTTCCTAAAATAGTTTTTCTGTAACATATGGCATATACAGAATGCAGCATTATGTGGAGCCGTATACGTTTTTTATTAGCACTCATTTCGGATGTCTGAAGGCACTTATGGATAGTGTGACCCACTCAAATTGAGGCTGCTAAAACCTTTAAACCTAACCACAACATGTATATGCTAAACATTAAACAAATACAGACGAATACATTCTCAGCCTGAGTATTCACATACGTGCGTGTGTGTATCTTTTACGTGCGTGTGTGTGTATATGTATATATATATGTACACTGTAAGTTGTGTTGCAGAGGTTGGTACAAACATAAAAGACCTGTGGATACATACACTGTCTCTTTACATTTCCTGACATGGACTTTCACTTAACAAAGACTTCCTTATCATTTTCTTGAAACCCAGTTTCCTGAATCAGCAAATTCTTTTTTCCCCCTTGAAACTTCCGAAACCCTGAGCCCTGTCAAAACAAGATGGCTGGCATTTTCTAGGGACAGAGCAGAGACAGAGACAGAGACAAAGAAGCCCCTGAGAAGGCAGACGGACTTATATTGCTTGTGGGTTTTCAGTACAGCTGGTTTCAGATGTGTCGGCCTTGTTCCGCAGTGGTTCTGCTGCCAAAGCAAGACTGTCACAGCTGGTAGTACTTACTGCACTTGCGGGAAAGTATGTGATTCATTAGTTGGAACCGTATGTTTTTCACCAGTTCTGGTCATGTTTTTGTTAGGATGTGGTAAAAGCATAAGCAGGGGGTGCAGGGACAATGGAAATATGTGACTTGTTAAAGATTGGCCCCAACCAGTTATTAGCTAAATTGTACACCATAAAAAGTGCACCATAGCTCATAATACAAATGGCTTAATTCTTCATTCTTCAGTTGAGGTCATTTAGTCATAAGTAGTAAAAATTATCAACATCAAGTCTCCCCCTTCCCTTTCTGTACGTATTATGATCTTTTTAACCAAAAACTGTAATATAGGGAGAAGTCATGCAAGCAAGAGACATTCATTTGGTGAAAAATGGCCAAGACAGGCTAAGGATTTTGAAAGTAGCTAGCTGCTGCTACTGATAAAATATGAGCGTGGCATAACTGCTAATAGGAAACTTTGTTACAGTATTGGGTGTGAGGAGAACAATAAATGGGAGTTCTTTGCCCATGGATAATAAAGTAGACTAAAATTATGTGGATAGAATGAACCACTGTTTAAAAATTATTATATTAATATGGTTTTATTGGCTTACCTGAGGGGCATTTTCATGTATTGTTTAGCAGTGGAGGCTTGGGTTGAACTGGATATGTACTAACAGAGTTAGTTTTAATTTATATTTAGCTATTTTACAGCTGTCTAGGTCTTAAATATATTCATTTTTAAAAATGAATTCTAGTATACATTTTATTTAAACAAAAAATGACTACTAAATTCTTAACTTGATAATACAGCTCCCCCCTAAACATACCACTTATAGAGATGAAATTGTATGATGACTTCAAAACTTATGGTTGGCCAGTTCTTTCAAAAGAAATCCTTCCTACTGCCACTGGACTTTGCAGAGCTAGAATTGGGTCGGTCTCTGATAATTAGCTCATCTGGCTGCGGCATAAATAAAGGAATTCATTTAGGGGCTGCAGTCTGTAACCTGGGTTAACAGAGCATAAAAAGGTGCATCCGTTACGTGCCTGAATTCAGTCGGTTCACTGTCACCCATGAAAAAGTATCAGTTCTGAAATATGCCAATGATATTTTTGCAAACAAGAGGCAGGTGCTGTATTAAATTAACCAGGTGGTGAATGTGCAAAGTGTTGGTGCTGCTTAAAGAGCCTACCATCACGGCTGACAGTGGTGTTGCAATGAGTCCCTCCAGTACCTATTAGGATGACCTGTGGCACTGAATACTGCAACACTCTTCTGGCTAGTACTGTTGACCTTTGTCGGCTTGATAAAACAGCAGAGCCTAGAAATGTGCTTGTCATTTTTAGTGAAGCACCAAGAGGCTGAGAAGCAGATGGATACCAACAGCCTGATGTTTGTTTAAATTAGGATGCAGTGCTCGATACAGAATTGCAGTCTGCTTTCCATCCCCTCCCCACCAGTCCCCTGAGTCTCAGACCCTTTTCCCCTGACTGTTGCTCCTTGATTGGAGGTCGAAAATAATGAGGAATGTCTCCGTGATCAAAGTTATTTATACCCTGCTTCCTGGTCTCCACAGAAGGCCTGGTGTATGTGGTGGTAGGTGACCAACAGGTTGTAACGTATTTTAAAGTAATAAAATCATGCTTTTGTTGTATCCTTTGAACATTTATTTGCTTTTGCATTTAATAATTTTAATGCAAAAATATTAAAGCATTTTTTGCTTTTATGTTAGCAACAAAACAATTTTAAAATTCTTTGCAGAATAAAGATTGCTTCAGCAGTGGATGATGCGCTCACATGCGTATTGATGAATTGATAAGTTCTCAGTTTTTCATAGTCCTTGTGGGTATGCTGCTTAAAGTCTACCTAGGTCTGCATGCAAACTCAACAAGATAATAGGGTACGCACCATTATTTTTTCAGTATACACATCTGTGCTAAACAGACCATTATTTCGACAGTGTTATTATTTTATTTATTTGTGTTTAGATTCTTTTGAGGACTGAAGCTAGCTCCTTATCCATTAGAAGATGATGTAATGCCAGTGGGAGATAGCCCCACACAGCTTGAACCAAAAATGATTCCAGTTGAAGGTAGTTGAATGTGTATGACCAGAAGGTGTGATGCATTTTCTCTGCTGTATGTTGAAGTAGTTACGCTGGAAATATCCCACCCAGTTGTTCTGGCCCTTTGGTCCTGACATACACCCACAACTACATTCCTGATGTCCAGACCCATCTTTGTTTTTGCCAACTATCTGTATGCAGAAATAACTTTGAAATAAACAAACAAGCAAGCATTTATCTTCTTGGTTGGAGGAGAGAGGAGCAGGGAGGAAAGAGGTTGCCATCAAGAGAGAAAATAATGCCTCAAAATCTCTTTATCTGAGTGCTGTGAAGTTATAATAAGCCAGCTGTAAAATTTAACAACAAAAAAGCCACTGAATTCTTTTTAGTTCTCTCCCCCCGCCCCCAGCTATGAGCTTTCCCCCTCTCTTTCTGGTGTTTATTTTCCCCCCTCTCTTCTTATCTCAAGGGAGTTTCTTGAGCAGCAAGACTGAGAAAGAGCTGAGGTTTATGTTAGAAGAAATTAAGGTTAATGATCATTGGCTCATTTTCATATTCCGTGGGTGTGGATGGAGGAGTAATCAGTGCAGGTGGCCTTGCCAGTTGGGAGTTTCTCTTTGTCATCAAGAAAATAAAGAGAGTACAGTGCAGGGATTGAATTACCACAACTATTTATGGGCTAAACATATTTTGTTTCCCCATTGGCTCTGATTTAAGGACAAAAAGCTGACATTAATTTTATCCAAAGGAAATCACAGCCATATCTATTTTGTTATAATTTAACTGAATGCATTGGGGTTGATGCTTGTTCAAATTTAATTCTAGTGTAATCTTAAAAATAATGCCCTGAAAAACAAAGGGGGGCTTTGATTCACTTTGACAGTTTATGTTTCTGTGCTCAATTACCACATACTTATTGAATGTTAAAGAGCTGCTTATTAAAATGTGCACTCTGCCTGCACCAATTGGCTTCCCAGCTGCCTGCTATTACATGTAAGGGTGCTCCCTCCTACCTGTTAAAGGATGTACACATTTGAAGCAGTTATGTTTAGCTAGCAAAGGAAGTGGGGGATTTGGATGAGGAAGTACATGCTGGCCTTGAAAGAATATTGAGCATGTATTCTAATTTCAGCCACATAAAGACTGTTCTTTAAAGAATTCCCCCCCCCTTAAAAAAATGAAAAAGAATACTGAAATGACAAAATAAGCCAGTCAAACAAACCCTAGTTAGAAAATTTATAACTTTCACTTGGAACTGTCTCTTGTAGCTTTCATGATTTTCTAATGCTGTTGAAGTAACTCACCATAACTAAGGAATTCTGATTTGAAATATGGAAAAGGCAGAAATAAAACTCAACCAGACTATAAAAGCTACTTAGTAAGAGGGTAAACAACAGTTGCAGTGTTTTTTGAATGGTGTGTACACAGCATAGAGTTTGGGTGTGGGGAAGGGATTAGCGCTTAATTGATATGTTTTGTTTTTGAGCATAGTATGGCAGGCAGCATAAGCATCTATTCTTGGTCATATTATTTTAACACTAAATTTATTTGGATGGTTGACTATAGGTTATTTATCCAAAGCTAAAATAAATACTTTAATGTATGTAATGTGTGTTTTGGGTTTCAAAAAAAAGCTAACCCCTCTGTCCTCTCTAGCTTAATGGAAGAGTATATTTCTTTAGTGTTTCAGCAGAATAAATGGTAGCATAAATTATGGATTACTATTATACAAAATAAATTGTTACAGCTATAGAAGCTTTGACCAGTGGAATTGGTCCAGATTTTGGTTCCCTCCGTTCTGTGAGGTAAGAGTCAACGTGCAGTTGAATATTCATGAGGTGTTCATTAATATGAATATTTGGTCCGTTGCTGCATCTTTCCATGGTTTATTAATACACTTATGGACAGACCACTCCCAAACATACAGAGGGCAAGAATACTTTAATGCTTGCTGGGAACTTCACGCAACAAAGAAAATGAGGTTTATTTCATTTGCGATGCTGTAGTTAAGGTGTCAGCAGTGCATTGTACTTATGGTTGTATAAGTAACACTTGAAAAATAAATACCGTTTTTCAGTTACAAGCTGTGTGTAAAACTTTGCTTCAGGCTGAAACATGACATAAAGAAATATCTGCCTTGAAGCAAATATTCTTTGGCTCAGTCTTTTAACAGATCCTTTTATCTTTTTTTTTTTAATTGAGTAAATGGGGGGAAAAATAAAATGAATGTTACCATTTCAAGGGTCTCTTTCCTCACCCCCTGCTGATGAAACTCAACACTGGCTTCAATTAAAAACAAAAAATGTTAGCAGATTGTCAGTCCACAGTATGGTCTACCTACTTCTAATATTTTAAAAAAATTGTTACTCATGCAAAATAATACATTTTTGAAACAAAATTAAATTAAGGATTATTGCTGTTGAGCAAGGATATGTCATGGAGCACCTCGTCAGAGAAGTATGATCTTGTGGATAAGGCACTGGGCTAGGAATAAAAAAATAAATCTGATTTCTATTTCCATCTGTATCACTGACTTTCTGTTTGACCTGGGGCATATCACTTAACCTCATTTTTTAATGTTGGCAAGGAGCTCAAAGACTACGATGATGGTGACATAGAAAAGTATATCAATAATAGTAATATCCTGTAAATAATACCCAGGCTAAAAATATAAAACATTCTTTCTTTCTTTATTAACCAGTCAAGAGCTATTTCATTTTATCAAGGAAATATTCTGTTTTATTTTCTCTCCCCCTTTTCTCCCCCCCTCCCCCCGCATCCATAGTTTAAACTTTAAACATCTCAGAGCAGCAGCCACATTCACTTTCCGCATGCTATCTTCTCAACAAATTTAACTCTTCAGCCACTGAGGGTATGTCATGAGGCATCCAATGAGCTGAGGAACACTGATGTGTGCTCTCGTTATGTTTTTAATACACATAATTAAATTCCAAGAACGGTGCTGTGCCTAGTCATGCAGTCATTTTTTTCCTGAATAAATATCCAGTAAAACTTTTAATCCTAAAAGCCTACCAATGAAATACAAAGCCAATTCATGAGATGGAACAGAGGGAACTTGGACCAATAAGAGTTATCCAGCAGGAATGGGGGGGGGAGGGGGGACACATATCTCTGCGTGTAAATTGTTAGTTGAGAATTGTGCGAGTTTTTTATTTTTAACCTTTAGCCCTGAAGTCAGAAGAGAAGCTTTGCCATTTGGAAGGAAAATGCTATTCTTTCACAGGCTTCTTAAATATAGTGTTTGTTTGAGCACCCAGAACTGTAGAGGAGAATACTGTACCTTTTATTTTGTGATTAAAAGTACTGAGGGACTAGATGGCTCAGGGATTGCTGGTGAGATATTGGGCCTTTCTGCTCTGGTTAGCACTCAGTCTCGGCCATCAGTAGAATGTTATAATCATCTCATGGTAGCATGGTAGTCTCAATCCAGATCCCAGAGTACAAATGTGCATCTCAACTGCCGCTCTCCAAAAAATATACAGACAAAATCCCACTACTACAGCTGGGTTGTTTTGAGCTGTCAAGCCCTAAGCAACTTGGCTGAGGTACTTAAATTGTCTAACTTGGATGGGAGGTGTCTGGAAGCAGTGTGATCTTGGGGAGATAACTTTTCTCTGGAGCTCGCTTACCTGCAACAGGCTGCCAGAGTCTGGGATTGATGGCTGTAGTCCACGCTGCAAGACTTACTGTTCTCCCAGATTTTTTCCAGCAGAAATGTTAAATGGATAGTAGGATGTAATGAGGGAGTTTATTTTAGCAGACTTTGTTAGCAGGATGGGGCTAAGGATATTTTATTTTGGGCCCCTAATATAATCATGGAAGGCCATGAAGCAATCATCGGACAGGGAGCGGGAGGGGAGAGGGTTTTGGGTGGCGTTTAGTTTTTGGATGTGGGTTCAGTGTGTATGGCTTTGCTAACGATATTAACTGTACACATGCCAAGAGCTCTGGATGTGCATATGCTAAAGAAACACACACAAATAAATAAATAAATAGGCTTCGTTATCAGCTGTCTCAGCAAGGGGCTAAAGGTTGAATGGGTTATGGAGATTGAACTAAATGTATACGCCTAGAGCTGATCGCTCCAGGTCAGGGTTGTGGCACGCTGCTGAAGTGAGCAGCATTGGAAGATTTTATTGCTGCTGCTGCTACCTGGGGAGGTGCTCCTATTCTGTGGGTGAGGAAGGGGCTGTAGTCTAAGGCTGTGTATTTCGTACCTTTTACGAGCATTGTATTCTCTTACGCACATGCTTTTGTTTATTTATTTATTTATTTTTAAAAAGCAAGTGCTGATATAGTTCTGAGAGCTTAAAATAACAGAGAATTATTATTGGAAACATTTTGCATAGGACTAGAAAATGTACAGTCAGGACCCATATACATTGGCAAGGGGTGGACTGAAGTATAGAAAAGGTATTTTCCTTCTATAACTCCTATGATTATATAACTGCTGAGTGTATTTTTGAGAGGCAAGGATGGCAAATGTGGATAGCCCAATGTGCAGCAAAGCATGGGATGGATTAAGGTCTAAGGTACTTCTACCAAAAAAAAAAAAAAGGGGGGGGTGAAAATGTTACACCCTTTACCATTAAAGTAAACAATTTAGAGTGGGACGGAATTGGGCTTTCAGATCTGTATGGTGATCTCAGTTCCAGTACTCTACTCTTCCTGCATATGTGCTTGAGATTGAGCCCTGTGCAGAGAGAGCAGGATACCAATCTCTTGATGTGCCATGAGGTCTCCGGGACAAATTTTGCCTTGAATGTTTTCATGAGTGAGGGCTCCTTCATATACCCTATAGGTAAGGTGGATTGATTTAAATCAAGGAAATTTCTTTCATGATAAAAATCAATGATTAAATCAGGGCTTTTCAAACTGGGGGTCACGAGGTTTTTACATGGGGGGGTCACAAGCTGTCAGCCTTCACCCCCAAACCATACTTTGCCTCCAGCATTTAGAATAGTATTACATATTTTTTAAAATGTTTTTAATTTATGAGGGGTTGCACTCAGAGACTTGCTGTGTGAAAGGGGTCACCAGTACAAAAGTTTGAGAACCACTGCTTTAAATCAGCGCTTTCCACATGGCATGATTAAATTACCAAGTGGAAAGTCTTAATTTAAATCATGATTTAAATTGCCTTGATTTTCTGTTTATACTTCAGGTATTTCTAAAGAAAGGTGCATTCTTATTGCTTCATATAACCATTAAAATGTTGATTTACAACTAAATAGGACCTTTACACTAGATTTGGTACATTTTCTTGCGACCTAGGAGGGTACACTGTAACTATATACATTTACTTAAGCAATTATACAGCTTAATATTTTCAAATTCTTAATTGTACATTTTAGTATGTTAGTACATGGTGAATTATATATTGCTTATTTACTAGATAATTTTTTTCTCATGATTTGTGTCAAGTTATATCAGGATGGTAACTGATTTAATTAAACACAAAAAGTCATTTTAAACTTCTTTTATTGAACAAAATAAGCCCTTAATACAGTACATGACCCATTGTCCCATATTTATAAAGCTTGACCTCAAAAGATAGATGTTTTTCCCCCAGGTTCATTCTTTATAGAGCAAAGCAGCCTTTAGTTGAAAGTTTTTGACAAAGGCTTATGGATTCAGCATATTTTTTTTTTAAATGTGTTAAGAGATTATAAAAAGTTAAGGCCATAACATATTGTGTATTGAATTCAGATTTCATTTTAAACAGGTGTTTTCAAAAGGAAAAACATATTATAATGTAAATAATAAAATCAAACAATCTGATTTAAATTTTAAAAAAATCTAATTTTTATTTTTATTTTTTAAAATCATCAATTTTGTATCCACGCTGCCCATGGGCAAAAAATAGACAGTCTATATTGTGTCAGAATATCTTTTCTCCATGGTCATTGTTTGGATCTACATACTTTAAGTCTCAAATACTTATTTATATCATAATGTACATTTTAAAAACTTGCTAAATATATGCATACAGAATAATTTTTCTCTCTGTATTTGAAAGTACTGACTTGAAGGTTATCCACAAAATATTTGTATCTTTATGTACACTTATGTCATGTTTTTCATTAGTTTTCATAATTGATTTCCTAATTAAACATATTTTCCCATGCATTGTTATTATGGGGAACAGAGCAACACATACAAGTTCACAAATCTCACTGTCAAATTTACTTTGGCTTGTGCCTAAAGTATTGTACATATGTGATGGTACGTACCCTGCATGCTTCAATATATATTCACAGTTTTAGATATTAATTTAGGAGTGTTTGGCCTCTACTTTAAATATCCAGTTGTCAAAACTGGGCTTTTCTATTGCACCGGCCCCTCCCTCTGCGCCCCCCTCCCCCCAAAAAAAAATTGCAAATAGGCATTTGCACAATGAAACTGAGTAACTTAAGAACTATTTGCGTATGCCATGATGCATTTCTACATGCAAATATAGACTTTTGTGGGGGTCTCTCATGGTGCCCAGCTTAGAAAGTGTAGCCATGAATGACCATTTTTGATGAGTGAGTGTGAGTAACTAGGTATGTGGAACGCTTTAGACATATTTTACACACTGTGTAAAACCATGTTAATACGAGATCATCTTATTGAACAAACCTCTTGGATTGCTCAGTAATGCTCAGTTTAATAACGAAAAAACAAAGCCTCAGCTTGTTTTTCATGGTATTCCTGCTGATCCTGTGAAGAAAAAAAAAATCCTTTTTTTCCTGGAGAAAAGCCGCCCTGTCCTCATTCCTTAACCACAGACACATTACAGACAGTGTTTTGGGAGAAGATAATATTGCTCTCATTCTCTCCTTCAGAGGGTGAAGGCAATTGAGCCTGGTGTTGGCCAGCCTGTGGCTGTCCACCATCTGTGTGAGGAATTCGCAATCCCAGACAAAAGAAATTGGCAAAGTCTTCTTTCTGTCTGTTCTCCAGAGCCTCAAGATAGCCATAAAACACCTGGACAAAATCAGCAGGTGATGGCAAGGGAAAAAGAATGATCAGTCACAGGCATTGTTGAATCCTTTGAACATTACTTATAACCTGGACACTGCTGTCACCAGACACAGTTTGATCTTGGGTGAGTTTTCTGGAAATGCTTTATTCCCTGGCTATATGACAACAGGGGGAACCAGATAATGCATAGGCGGCAAGAGCAAAGCAGAGTTTTCCCATCTTGTAATTTTTATCTCACCTTGTAATTCTAGCTTTTGTTACCAGTACTTAAATAATCCTGCAGAAATCAAGAAATCTTATCAAACTCGGATAAATGGTCCCTTGAGTTTTGTCTTTGTTGCCTGCCTGACCAGCAATAATTAGCAGAAGCTGAAAAACTGTGGTCCGCCCCCCAAAATCAACAAATGTTTTCAAAGCCCAGAAGTTTCATCTGTTGTTGCCTTTTCTTTTTTTTCCATATTTCCAGGCCATTGAATTTAGAACTGACTAAAAGATCAGGGATTAAGGAATGTAAAAGTTTTCTGATCAGCTTTCTGTTTGTCTTTTTATTTTGACACATTCGTATAAAATTTGTTTCCCTCCCTCACCACGCCCCAACTTTTGAGAAACAGCTGACTTTTGATTATGATTTTTATATAGCAGGCTAATAAATGCAGTATGACTCAAAAAAGAACTCAACCCCTAGTTTGCTTCATGGTTTCATTCTTATTTTCATAGTCTGTACATATCTTTCAGTCTATAAGGACTGGCAGAATTTAACAAAATGAAAATTCAATTTTGAATTAAGAGAATAGAGCCACGCAGTGACACACGGATGAGTACATTTTGGGAAGGGCATATTTGCATGAAACAGAAATATAGCCTTAAGAACATCGTCTTGAAAAGAGAAGATCTGAGGTAAAAGTTCCCTGTCTATTAACCTATTGGTAGTTCGAGTTAGGATTTCAGTGCATCAGAGCTTACCTTTGAGGCTGACAGATCTGCCTGTGTCAAGGGGCTAAGTTTGTAGCTGTTGTTTTGTTGTGTTCCCAAAAGTAAGTCTAAACAATAACAAAAAACTGCCGGATCACTTCACACTTCAGCTGTCCCCCGAATCCTGCCTCTTTCTCCCTCCCTCCATACATCCCAGCAAATGTAATCCTTCTTCATATAAATGGTGTCAAGCTTAATTGAATTTAACTCTGTCTTGTAAGTACATTAATGCTGTGTGCTGTTATTCCTTACATGAAAACTAGTTGCTCATTATAGAGCGGGGGGGGAGGGGGGGGTTTGTTCATGAACACGATGTTAAAGGCAAGCTTGGCTTGCATGGTTCTTTAAGCATAGTTATATTTATGGTTCATATTTATGACAAACTCTGAAACTTTGACCATTAATCAGTTTGTGCAGTCTACTGAAATCATCATGCGAAATACAGACAAAACAAACGGAAGAAGTGCCTGTTACTTCAGTGCAGGAAAACCTGAGGGTAACTAAAAGCTTATGTTTTCAGCCTCCTCTTCCAATAATGTATACAGCATCCTTAGTATGGGTTACCAAAAGTGTTAATATCTTAGAACAGCAGTAATAATAATCCTTTTACTCTAGCTAATCATGTGCTAATCTGTTGGTAAGGAAGAAGTATTAGATCATTTAAAATTCATTGTGTCAGGTCAGTTGAAGCAACTGGTGTAGTGCTATAAACATATGAAAAAAAGAGAGTCTTTGAATTAAAATAATCATGTCAGAGTTTTCGTTTTACATGCACAAATTTAAGGATTTCATAGGTTTTAATCCCTAGATAAGAGCATTTGAGTTTACATCGCATTAGAATATCATTGTTTTCTTTATTTAGGGGAAGTTTCCTTTCCTGCAGTATTTCTAAACTGGATTTTGATGTTTCTGTTTTTCACTAGGGAATTAGGGAGAGCTCACTATTAGAGAGCGTCTCTCCCTCCCCCCCGCACCCGATACCTTTTTTTTTTTTTTTTGACATACATTTGGCAGATGTTCTCAGACCTTTGCTTATTAGTTTTACATTTGCTTGCAGCGGAAGGGAGATCTTTAGTGTGGGGTTTTTTTGTTCTGCTTTCCGTTGTACTTCTGATTTTGTTGCCTGAAGATAACATTGAGGCATCTACGCATCCTATCATTCTTGAGTTGACCAGTCTTGCAGTTATATAGTTTGGTTTTTTCTCTGTCTATTTCTCCATCATTCGTCAACTACCTGAACACTACCCTCTGGAAGGGTGGCACAGACATTTTCCACAATCAGAATATTTAGTCAGTAGTCAGTGATTAGGTGTCAAGTCTTGGAGGTTGCTGAGCAGAATCATTTTTACTCCCTTTTTCTGTTGCATTGAGATGAACTGCATACATTCAGCCGACATGCTTCTCTCAATTAATGGAGAAAGATTCTTGATTGTGCACAAACGCAGTCAGAATTCCTTATTACTTAGCCACCAGGTCAGTGCATATGTAAAAAAGTCATCACTATATATACCAAAAGATTTCAAAGAGGGTACGTTATCAATTTAACACAATGGGAGTTACATATACTATAGGTATTTATAAACCTAATTAACCCGTAATTTATTATGCAGATAGCCTAGTCCCAAGGTCATATTTTCAAAACAGCCTCTAAATTTGCACATGCAATTTTTCATGTTTAAATTTTTACACCTGCGTAAATTCATAATTTTCCATTTCTCAAGCATGCGTAAATGCAGTCAAATTTGAATATTTATGCCTGCAGAAAAATACATGGGCAAAATTTAAGTTCAGAATGACAGCCATCATTTCAGAGCTGCATCTGAAAATTTAGTTCTGAAAGTTTATAATTGTTTTTTCATCAATTGATTTCTGGTGTCCATACATACTCATTTAAAAAAGCAATTTTTTCTTGTTTAATTTTTTTATATTACTGAAGAATGTTAATAGAAATCCAGTTCAGTGCTTTGATAGTAATAATTAATTGCAATTGTTTGTGAAATTAGGATTTGTAATTTGTTGATATTACATTCCCGCTTCATAAGTGGCACTTGACGCTATCTTTTCAAGAGTGCAGTGCTTGAGTCTGCTAACACCACTTGCTGTGCATATTTCCTTCAGCAAATCACCTCAGTTAAGGAATAAAGTTTTATTAATGAAAAGATTGTCCTGAAGCAGAGTCTGTTGTGGTTGCACATGTGTTGTGGTCTTTGAGGGTGAATTGAAATATGATTGCAAAACAGAAATGTAGAGTACATGAAAGAGTATTTTCAGATCTGAAAAATGGAACTACTTTGGCATTCTCTGCTAATGTTTTAAAGTATGTGATGGCATTTTCCCCCCCTGAAATGCTTTTACAATCTACTACAGTCGCTTAGGTGCTGTGTTTTTCAGATCCCTGTGTAATTTACAGCCTGGAAAGTCACTGTTTAGTGTTGCAAAATCATGATACTGGCATTTAAGGAATCATGACCTTTTAATTTCTATCTTACAAATTTGTGGACCTAACTAAATCAAGCAGTATTTCCTGTCCATGATCAAAAAGGACCACAAGTTCAAGCTGACAACAGGCAATGTATTCCAACCTGGAAACCTTTTCATTCCTACTCAGATACATTATTTAATCTCACAACCCCATGTTCACTGACTTCGTTACACATAGACAATTCCAGAAATTAGAAGATATTAAAATGCTTATTTTACGATCCAATTATGTGATTACTGAAGTATCCAATATTATAGACATGGTCAAAGGGAAACTGTCAACCATATCAGGCCACAGAATTTACCCTCTTTAAAAGAAGGTAAATCTCATGCAAAAACCCTGCAGGATGTATTTTATAGGGCCTGATCTTCAGAAAGACAGAAGCAGAGACCTGTCTGCAGTCGCATGCCTAAACAGCTAGCCAGATAATTGCCTATACCCTCGTAGATATCTAGCTGCCCATGTGCTAAATACCCATTTTGCTCACACAGTAAATAGTATTTCTGTGTGCAAATTGTGCATATACTCATACTTAGGGTTGAATGTTTCTGGGCTTTCACAGAATCTGATACTAAGTGCCTTTTTGCCCCTTAAAAGAATAGTTTAAACTTTTATTTTTTATTTAGAAAACTTTACAAATTTGAAATAATTAATTCTTGTCTTAGTTCTCAACAATAATATTTAGATCTTGAGGATTTAAATTGATTTTTTTCCTTTTAAAAAAGTCCACGCACTTAGTGCTTTTACCTTTCTTTAAAGATAGTTTGTTTTTACTACTGCATGGGTTATAGTGTTCCTTTAATATAACAATACCAGATATTACATAGTGCTTTTCATTGGTAGATCTCCATGTGCTTTAGAAAGAAGGTCAATATCGTTATCCCATTTACAGATGTGGAAACTGAGGTAGAGGGAGGGAAGTGGTTTGCCCAAAGTCACTCAGAAAACTTTAAGTACATTAAGTTAAATTATACTTTAGCTTTTGGCTATCATTACAATGCTGATAGTATCTACAAGTTAAGTATCCTAGAGTAGCTTATTCTGCAGTAACTATGCTGGTTAATTTCTCCATGTAGACAAGGCCTTACTATGTTTTTGTTTTAAATTATTTTTCCAGTTGGATTTTTTTTCAAGAGTCTCCCTTTATGGCACCCCACTCTTACTCAACCCTGACTTCCCATCTTCAGAGTTCTCCCCTAGAGTAGCAGTGACCTTCCCTTCAGCCATAAAACAGAGTGGACTCAATGACTTCTCAACACCTTTCTGTCACCCAGCCAGAACAGGTCATTTCTCCTTTGCATATGCGCAACTGAAGTGGCCAAACCAACTCCCTCCTCCTGTAAGCTTTTTCAGAATTCCAACCTGTTATCAGCTTAGAGCCCCCTCATCATTTGAATGTATTGATTGCCCAGGTCAGTCTTCCAGATTTATTTTAAAAATACTGTATATTTATAAAAAGAAAAGGAGGACTTGTGGCACCTTAGAGACTAACAAATTTATTTGAGCATAAGCTTTCATGAGCTACAGCTCACTTCATCGGCTCAAATAAATTTGTTAGTCTCTAAGGTGCCACAAGTCCTCCTTTTCTTTTTGCGGATACAGACTAACACGGCTGATACAGGTTTCAGAGTATATTTATAGGAAGCAGAATAATGAACTTAAGTAGGGCATGTGAATTTGCACTTTCATTCTCCTTGTCAGGTGAAAAGTTTCAGGCTGATTTGATATTTTAGGTAACTTGTCCAAAGACAGATCTTGAACATGTATGTCCGATATGAGGACGGGTGAGGTTCCAGAGGACTGGAGAAGGGCTAACGTAGTACCTGTCTTTTAAAGAGGGGAACAAAGAGGACCTGGAGATTTATAGACCAGTGAGCTTAACTTCAATGCATGGAAAGATCTTGGAACAAATTAATAAAATATCAGTTTGGCAGCACCTAGATAATAAGTAACAGCCTAATTTCCTTCTGTGACAGGGTTACTGGCTTAGTTGATGGGGAGAAGCAGTAAATGTGATATATCTTGATTGTAGTGTAAGCCTTTCGACACAGTCCCACATGACAGTCTCATAAGCAAACTAGGGAAATATGGTCTAGATGAAATTACTATAAGGTGGGTGCATAACTGGCTGAAAGCCTAATTATTAATAGTTCACTGAAAAACTGGTAGGGCTTATGTAGTGGGGTCGCCTCAGGGGCTGTCCCCACTGTCCTGGGTCCTGTACTAGTTTAATTAATGACTTGGATAATGGAGTGCGTAGTATGCTTATAAAATTTGCAGATGACACCAAGCTTGGTGGGGTTATAGGCACTTTAGAGGTCAAGATTAGAATTCAGAATGATCATGAGAGATTGGAGAATTGATATGAAATCAAGAAACTGAAATTCAGTAAGGGCAATGCAAAGTTCTGCTCTTAGGAAGGAAAAATCAAATGCACAACTATAAAATGGAGAATAACTGGCTTGGCAGTAGAAGAGATGAAAAAGATCTAGGGATTATAGTGGGTCACAAATTGAAAATGAGCCAACAGTGTGATGTAGTTTAAATAAGACTACTATCATTCTGGGATGTATTAACAGGAATGTCATATGTAAGACATGGAAAGCAATTGTCCTGCGCTGGTGAGGCCACAGCTGGAGTCCGTTTCTGGCTGCCGCACTTTAGGAAAGATGTGGACAAATAGAGAGAGCAGAAAGCTACAAAAATGATAGAAGGTTTGGAAAACCTGACCTTATGAGAAAGGGTTTAAAAAAAACTTGGCAAAAAAATCGTGAGGAAAGAAGACTAAGGGAGGACCTGATAAGTCTTCAACTATGTTAACGACTGTGATAAAGAATAGGGTTGTTCTCCATGTTCACTCAGTGTAAGACAAGAAGTAATGACCTTAATCTGCAGAAAGGGAGATTTAGGTTAGATATCTGGAAAAACTTTCCAACTATAAGCATTGGAATAGATTTAAAAGGGAGGGTGTGGAATCCCTTTCACTGGAGACTTTTAAGAACAGGTTAGACAAACACCTGTCAGGGTTTGTCTATATAAATGCTTAGTCCTGCATCAGTGCAGGGAGTTTAACTAGATGACCTCTCAATGTTCCTTCCAGCCCTATATTTTTATGATTCCATAAATAATCATAATAATTAATAAATTGTGAATGAGGCTATAGTAATCACTATGCCAGGTAGTGAGTGTTTTGCAAGATAGGGGATTAGATTTGTAAAGCACTGTATGAATTTATTGCACTGTATAAATGTGTTTCAGTAATGGTCATTGTCACTGCTCTCTTGTTACTCCTCAAGTTTTCTTAGAAACAGCACTGAATGAGGCCTGTTCTTGGAGAGAGTGCATGCATGTAGTTAACCATGTGCACTGCTAAGTATGGGACACAATGGAATGATCGGATCCAGAGGAGGAGTTTTTCAAGCTAGTAGACCAGGTGGGCAAATCATCCATTTTTTTTCTGCCATTGGGAATCTGAGGTGTGAGAGCAGTTTCCAGTATGAGCTTTCAGTCAGATATGCTAGTCAGAACACACCCAGGATATTTAAGTGCAGATAAGTAGCTGGTTCAGCAGACACCTAAATTTTGGGGCTAATTGTCCAGGTTGTCCATACTAGCTGTTTGTTTTATTTCAGGCTGCCATACAGTAGGATTTTTCCTAGCTTACCCCACGGGCTGAGAGAAAAACCCAAAACAAAAAAAACACAGTAGTGCAACTGAAATGCCCACTAGACCCTGCTATGTAGCCTCGAAGGTAGAAAATCCCTAATTCAAGCTATGCATGCATTGATTCAAAAGAGCACAATCTGGATTTTTCTGCCTTGATGAGAACATTAAAGATGATTTTTAGTATGTGTCTAGTTGAATATTCATTACTTTTTTCATCCTTTTCTACCTTTTTAATACACATATTTATACTTTTCAGATTACAATCATTTCATGTCTTTTAAAATGTAGAGGAAAATCATTAAATGCGAACAGATAATTCGTAAAAGTACAGAAAGGGTAGGAGTGTCATTTTGTATATGCATTCAGTATTGTGTCATGAAACAGCTACTCAATTTCAGGAAACAGCTAATGAATATGAACACTTTGAAAATTAGTTGCCCATTCCATTAATTGTTTATTTGGAAATGAAAAGAGCTAGTAAGAGATATTGTTTGGTTTCTGGAAATTGCTCACCAAACGATCTCCAGATGTGGGGGGGAGTGGGGAAGGAAGAAACGGCGTCCACTTTTTAATACATATGAAGTATTTTGTAGCTCTTTCACAATTCATGATCTGTGTTTGGATGTTGTTTTTGTTTTGTCTCCTACTCCTGTGCACTTGCACTTCATTTCCCCCTTTTTGTCTGACAAACCGAAGATTAAAATACAAACAGCAGCTTTCAGCAATCTTGTCTGCTGAAGTTCGAGGGCTCTGACAGAAGCATAGAAATTGGTTGTAGCATTGTCAGTGGAGAGAGAACAAAATTACTACTGTTTACTGTTTAGAAGTCCCTGGGAACCATTTTATATCTGATTTTATAAATATTATGTTTAAGAATAAATAATAAACATTTTGTAGGAAAGGACAATTATCTGTTTTTGACCTGAAGAAGCTGAGAATTATGAAAAGAGGTGCATTTCAAAGGCAGTTACTCCACAGTCTGTTGTAAATGCATTTCTGGAGCACTAGTTTGTTTTAAGATGCTCTCATTCCAACTTGTTATACAAATGACTGCACTCTAATAAGCAACAGATTTCTTCCTGAATCTGTATCAAACAAGTCTGTATTTTGTTTTTTGGGTTGTTTTTTTTTAACTTGAAACTTTTCTGGACTCTGTATATATGGATCTTGGCACTACTTGACTGCTTTATTAGCTAAGCCATACCTAAAACAAGCAATGCCCCCATTCCCCACACCCCCCAAAAACCCAAACAAATCTGTGTTAGGAACTGTTAGGGAAACTGGTCTCTGTGTGAGAACCAGCCAAAAACAACATTGGATTTGTGTTCAGGGTTGAATTGTACGCGTCTGTTAAAAATGGCAACTATGCCGCAGTTCACTTTACAGTTATTTTCCAGATTATTCAAAATACTTGAGCATTAGAAAAATCTGTCTAGTCCCACAGGAAAAACTGTCCAATAAGCCTCTCCCTTCATCTGAGGGTCATAGAGGAAACCCTGGCTAGACGTTTTGGTGACTAATTTAAAATATCTGGCAAGACGATTGATAGCGCCCTTCCTTTGTGTTGTGACAAGTATATTTCGACTGCAGTTTATTAACATAATCCAACACAACCACAGGCATATTGTATGTATTATAGCATAGAATTGGAAACATTTTTTGCACATCACAATCTTTACTCTCTTTTTTGACAAGGATCTGGATAATTGCCTCAACAAATGAACTGCTGTGTTCAGTCTGTTTCAATAATTTCAAAAGTTGTTTTCTATGCTAAAACTAAGCAAGCTTTTACTGAATAAGTATAAAGAACCACAGTGTAATTACAGAAGCAGTATTATTAAAAAGTGTGACAGAGATGGCAGTTTAATTGACAGCTACTTTCTCTTTGCTTTATTACAACAAATTAAATATCTCACTGAGTGCCAGTTAGTGAGCAACAGTGTCTTCTCTCTCTCTCTCTCTCTCTCTCTCTCTCTCTCTCTCAAACTTAGAGTTGAGATTTATCATAGAAAATTGTCTGATTGGTTGGAATATAAAACACTAGCTGTGGTTCTTATTGCCTCTGTAAACTATATTTCAAGTCAAAAGGAAAACAAAATTCCCTAAGATAAATAACATTTATCTCTTATACAACTTATTTCATCCAAAGATCTCTTGGTGCTTTACCAAAGAAGGGAAGTATCATTATCCCCATCTTATAGATGGGGAAACTGAGGCAAAGAAAGCTAAGTAACTTGGCCAAGTTAACACAGAAATGCGTGCCAGAGCTAGAGTGGAATCCAGATCTACCATCCTATTCACTGGACCACACTGCCTCCAGTCAATATGGCCCTGATCCAAAGCCCATTGAAATCAATAGAAGGACCAGCATAGATTAATGAACTTTGGATCAGGACCTTTTATACAGTAGAACCTCAGAGTTACAAACACCAGAGTTACAAACTGACCGTACAACCACACACCTCATTTGGAGCCTGAAGTATGAATCAAGCAGCAAGGGGGTGGGAAAAGTAAATACTGTATAATATAGTACTGTGTTAAATGTAAACTACCACAAAATATAAAATGAAAGTTTAAAAGAAGAGATTTGATGAGGTAAGGAAACTTTATATGCTTGTTTCATTTAAATTAAGATGATTAAAAGCAGCATTTTTCTTCTGCATAGTAAAGTTCAAAGCTGTGTTAAGTCAATGTTCAGTTGTTCTTTCAAAAGTTTACCACAATGTTTTGTTCAGTTATGAACAACCTCCATTGCCAAGATGTTCATAACTCTGAGGTTCTACTGTGTGTGTGTGTGTGTGTGTATATATATATATATAATATATGCTTCTCTGTGTGTATTATATCACACACACACTCTTACCCTTGAGCATATAAAAAAATTCACACTTCCAGGCAGATTTTTTTTCACCCTCTAACTATGTGGAAACTTCAATAAGGCTTTTCTGTTTTTAATGTTATGATTCTGTGATACTTTTGCAGACTATAAAAGAAATTCATCAATAATAGTGGCATATATTTTGGAAGAATATAAGTGAACAATTTCCCTAGTTTTAAGGCTTCTTTCTCTCATCTGTTTTTTAAATTAAACACTAATTATTGTGTTTACACCTTCTCATTTCCTGAAGGGGGATGGGTTTATGTGTGTGTAATGCTTGCTGTTTCAGACAATCCCTAGACTTTATAGGGGCCTCCATCAACTCAGTCACAGCATGAGCTTAGTTACTGAGGGACAGGTTCCAGACTCTGCAAAAACTCATAGCCTGTGTAATCAACAGTCCTTCTGTCCTGGACAGGACTTGCCTATCCCTCCTTGTCCACATGGTGCCATGCACATACATCACCTCCTTCGCTCACCTCTATCTTCGCAGCCTCCTGATGTTGCTCCAGAGAGTTTACGCACCCACATGCCATGCCATGCACCTTATGCTGGCAATTCGTCCCATGGTACTTTCTTCCCTACAGTGGAGGACAGACCCATGGCAGGCATATGTGGGGGTCCCCTTTCTCTCCTACTCCCTGGACAACACAATGATCACTGACGTGTTCTTCGTAGAGTGTGGAGTGCACATGGGAGATCACATGCCATAGGGAACATGGATCCCTCAGGAATCCAGATTCACATTCATCAAACATTCTAGAACACTGAGCCATAAGGAAAACATGCCAAGCATTTCTCGCAGACATCTGTTCCCATCATGTTCTTATCATCAGAAGTGCAGATAATCTTTTTGAGCAGCAGGAAGAAGTCCACTAGATGTTCCTACCAGGCCAAGTGAAAACGTTTCACCTCCTGGGCTCAACAGAAGGAGTTCTCCCCAGAAGAGGTGGGCATTTTTGAGGTGGGGCAACCAGACTATACACAGTATTCTATGGTGAACCATGGATTTATATAGTGGCATTATGATATTTTCTGTGCTATTACCTATCCCTTTCCTAATGGTTCCTAACATTCTGTTCACTTTTTTGACTGCTGCTGCATATTGAGCATGTTTTTAGAGAACTATCCACAATAACACAAACATCTCTTGAGTTGTAAAAGCTAACTTAGACCCCATCATTTTGTATGTATAGTTTGGATTAAGTTTCCCAATATGCATTTTTTGCATTTGTCAACATTGAATTTCAGCTACCATTTTGTTGCCTAGTCATCCAGTTTTGTGAGATCCTTCTGTAACTCTTTGCAGTCAGCTTTGGATTTAACTATCTTGAGTAATTTTGTATCATCTTCAAACTTTGTCACCTCACTATATACTCCTTTTTCCAGATCATTTGCAATTGTAACATTTTTGACATGCAGTTGCATTTCAAGTTACTCTTGACCAAGAGCATCTCTTTGTCGAATACTTGTAAGTACAGGAATGCTTCTCAAATTTCTGGCCACTTCTGACAAGGAGCTCCTGTACAATTTCTTAAATTTGGAGCACTGCTTTTTTCTTGATTCTTAGCAAAAGTTAATTCTATTTGTCTGAGTCATTGAACAATTGCATCTCTAGTTTATCTTTATCATTTATCACAACCGTTTATCTTTATCTAGTCACAAGTGTGAGGTGGATTGTTGTAGAAGGAAAGATGTTTCCACAGTTGTATAATGTTTTTTCACAATATTAATTAAAATTTGAAATATATACACCAAAATTAATCTTCGAATTGTAATCACTGATTAGCAAATTTTGGGTTTTTTTTAATTGAATGTATGAATCTGATAAAAGACTTGTTTTAATGGGCCAGATACTAGGTGCAGCAGAGAGTGGGTCTGCCAGAGAACTAGATTATGGCTTTCTGATTCTCTGCCTGGCCTCAGGTGCAAGTTTGAGCAATCTAGGGGCTCTTGTAACTTATTCCAGTTGGCAGTGGAGTGCTGGAGTGCATTGCTGCTCCCTCTTCCCACTCTGACAAGCTGTTGCCTATGGAGTTGTGGGGGTTGCTGCTGAAGAAGAGACAGACGTGTGTTCACTGAGGAGTCAGAACTCTGCTATAGAAGGAGAGGGATAGCTCAGCGGTTTGAGCATTGGCCTGCTAAACCCAGGGTTGTGAGTTCAATCCTTGAGGGGGCCATTTAGGGATCTGATGCAAAAATTGGGGATTGGTCCTGCTTTGAGCAGGGGGTTGGACTAGATGACCTCCTGAGGTCCGTTCAAACGCTGATATTCTATGAGACTCCCCAATGAGAGAGTTATGCTCGTGTCTGTTCCATTTTTGACACCCAGGATGCACAAATGGAGCAGAGAAGGAGTTGAGAATCAACTCTTAAATATTTGTGGAAGTTTCAGAAGAATTTAAATGGTTTTTAAAAAAATCAATAGTATTTTAGCAGTTTCAGATTGAAAAATCAAAACAACCAAAATCCCACTGTCAACCCATGTCTCGCTTTTCTAATGTGTATTTTATGATCTTTGGGGCATTGGAATTGCCTTTAGCTATTTTTCGAGAGGAGCTTGGCATAATTGTGAGTGTGTGGTGGTGGTGATAATAAAGGTCTTTAGGACAGGCAATGTTTCTGTTTTTATTTATGGAATAGCCTCAGCATGTTGTTGGTGCTATACAAATTAATTCAAATTAAGTTAAAACGACCAACATTTTAATACAACCGTTTATCTTTATCCTTCTTGGGGAACATCTCTCTCTCTCTCTGTCTCTCTCACAAACACACACACACAGATGGGAAACATCATGGTAAGATTGGTGAAAATTTTCCACATAAGTCAATAAAGATCCCTAAGTGAATTTTATGTCAATGCTTTTCATGGTGTGTGTCTGTCGGTATTTAGTGTAGGTGCCTGAATGGTTTTAACAAGCGGCTCCTAATAAAGACAAAATAAAGAGCCAGAGTGATTGGAGCAGTGTGCACGATAGGCACTATATTTTGCTTTTTCGCTTTTGAGCTTTAATTTGCCAGGATTTAGCAAGCTAGCGAGAGTTTTGCCACTCCTTACTACAGTCACAGAGGTAGAGGTTAACCACTTGAGTGTTGTTTTCGGTTGCATGAGAACAATGTGATGTAGCTGATAGATTTACATTGATGTAAATTTGAGAGAGCAGTTGTTCTGTGTCCTCTTAACTGTCACTTTCACTCTTCCTCTGACCTAATTTATTATTTTTTCTTGTTTACGTTCTTTCCCAAGCCCTTTTTTCTCACTGTTTCTCTCCCTCTGTCTCTGTTTTCTTCACCTTCTAACTCTTCTTGTTTCTTTTCCTTCCCTCTGTTGTTCTCTAACCTCCTCCTATGCCTCTTACCTTTTGCCTTCACTCTTGTAACCTGTCTGCCTCATCACGATCGGTCATTCTGCTCCTTTCGCAGTACCTTTTAAACTGTACCTGGACCAGTGTGGTGACTTTGTTGCGACTTCTCAAAGCTGATTGGACACCTTCTGATAGGCATTCTTCTTGAAGCACCACAAGTTTTTAATTGTGAGGAGAAGAGGTGGCCTAGCATTGACCTAAATGCTCATTTAATTAAACCATTGGACCTGACTAAGCCAGAAAACTGTGGAGCAACAAGAAAATTTTAGTATCTAAAATGTTACTGTGTGTGGGACTTTCTAGACCACCTACTCTTCAGTGGTCTGCTCCGTTTTTTAAATTGGGGGGTGATGTTAAAGGAGAAATTACTAAGCTACTGGAATTGTCTGTTTGAGTAATACTTAATTTTGGTTAATAACTTTTGCATATTATCTCCTTAAGAACTAGGCAAGTGATTGCAATGTTTAACCTAATTATCTGTTTTGTTAGTCTACATGATAACACCTGCTTTTCAGCTCTGTGGTCCTCTTAAGATTTAGTGAATTGAATCATTGTTTCAAAAATGGAAGAAAATTCAAATATGTGGAGAAAAAATGCCCACTCAAAAAAACCTTAGTAATTTAAAACACACCTTTCACCTAACCTAGCATGTTTAAAAAAGAATGAAGTCACATAATATACGATGGTACTTTCCATCTGATGACCTTAAAGTGCCTTATAGAGCAAATTCTCCCAAAATCCTTCAATATTAATAGCGCCAAGTAAAAAATGGAGGAACTGAGGCACAAAGATATTAAGTTACACAGGAAGTCTGTGTGGCAGACCTAGAAATAGAACCTATATCTTCTGACTCATAGAGATAAGGTCTCACCTGAGGTGAATAGTATACTTTGTGTTTCTTCTCTTACTGGTAGCTGTAACTCTTGGGTTAAATTCTTGGTTCCCCTGCACAGCTCAAGTAAACTGAGGGGGCCATTATAGCATAGGGAGGGCAGAATATTGCCTTTCGTTCTAAACCCAGCTTATGCAGCTGATCTGCTCCTGATGCAGCCCTTAGCAATGGCCGGTAGCTCATTATAGCCCATGCATGAGGTTTTTGAATGATAAATTGGGACAGTTTAAGTCCCATTGGCCCCTTTCCTGCCACTAACCAAGGCAGCGCCTATCCACCCTTTAGTCCTGTAGAATATGCTTCCGCTAGGCAGAGAGCTGTAGTCTCCTTGTGTCGCCAGTCCCTTGTGCCACAGAACCATGGCAGTTCCTCTGTATTGGCTTTTTCACAGGCTGTCCAATGGAGAGGATTTTTTTCTTTAATGTATATGGTTTAAAAGAGGGAGAGAGAGAAAAGAAAAGAGCTTTAACAATCGGTAACCTATAATAACCAAAGAACAGTGTGAGACCCCTTATTCTTCTTGGAGTAGGTCCACTCCTGGTGTCTGTGCCCCGAGTGCATGGCCGTCAGAAACTTTTGCCCTCAGTGGTCGGGCAGCTTGAGTGACCTACGCTGCCACTGCATGCACGTATACAGGGCAGAGCTGCCCCAGTGCCACTCAGTTCGTCTTTACCACCCACAACGGTCATTGGAACCCCTGTTCATTGCTAAAACAGTTCTGTCAGCTCAGTGTATATAGTTGTAGTTGTTACAGTTAGTAAGTTTGAGTTGTTTTTGCTTGTTTAAAAAAAAAGGTGTGATTTTTATTGTTTTCTCCATTTTGGGGTTCTGTCACCGGCACTGACGCGTGCCCCAGTCACCAGGCTTCCAGCTGTGTGCTTGCTGCTCAAAACCTCTCGTTATGAGCAATCCACATGGCAATTGTCATAAATGCCTGGACGAAATGCGCTGGAAGGACCGGTGCCAGATTTGCCAGAAATGTAAGCCTAGGACGAGAAAGGATAGGGAGGCTAGGCTGAAGTTCCTCATGGAGGCAGCGCTGAGACCACCCATGGGGCCATCACGGTGCAACTCAGTGCTGAGAGCTGCAGCTTCAGTCAGAAGCATACCTCAAAGATTGTCAGAGTCCTGGCACAGATCGCCGTCACCTGTGCCAAGGAACGATTAGTCTTCCAGAGAGACTCTGACCAGGGGAAGATCTGCACCCTCCAGATCTGGAAAGCAGGGTGAAAGGGACTCAACTACAGGGCAGCCAAAATCTAAGCACTCATCCTCCAAATCAGTGCCTAAGTCAGCACAGCTGACTCCAGTGCCAGAGCAGATGAAGACTCCCTCCCGATGATTACAAGACATGTATCAGCAGTTGTTAGAGAGGCTGGCTTCAGACTTGGGCCTTCCAGTTGAAGAGGTCAGAGAGTCCTCTCATCACCTGATTGATATTTTATCAACAGCGTGTCCAGCACTGCCAATCAAGGAGGCAATTCTGCAGCCTATAAAGATGCTAAGGCAGACCCCATCTTCGTTGCCTCCCACCTCAAAGTGTGCAGAATGCAAGTGCTATGAGTCCTCCCAAGAGTTTGACTATCTCTACTCACCCGCAGTGTTCCCTCTAATATTTCCCACCCATGTGCGGAATGAATTTTGTTATGTGCACGAATATGGGGGTGATGTGTGACATCACATGTCACCCCCATATTGGTGGGGGGGGTCGGGATGGGGCAGAGGATTGGGGCTCTGGGGTGGGGCTGGGGATGAGGGGTTTGGGGTACAGGCTGCCAGGAGGCTATGGCGGGGAGAGAGGACTCCCCCCAGCTCTCTCTCTCTGTAGCAGCACCTGGGCTGGGAGGGGAGGAGAGGCGCCTCTCCCCTAGCCGCGGCAAGTCTGCAGCAGGTCCGTGCTGGGGCTGGTGGGGAGAGGTGCCTGTCCCCACTGCGGCAGGTTCGTGCTGGGAAAGAGGCATCTCTCCCCACCAGAGCCTCTGTGTGGGGCTTAATAGGCAGCTGTGTGGCTGCGCAGCTTAGAGGGAACTTAGCTCATCCCCTCCTCTAGGATCGTTCTTGGATGCAGCAACTAATGAGAGGGAGTGGCAAGGCATCAAGTTGCCACCTCCAAATCAAAAGAGGCAAAGAAACTGGCCTCATTTGCAGAAACGTTTATTTGACTGGGGGCTTGCAGTTTAGAATTGCCAACCAACATGGTCTGTTGGGGTGTAGTACTCTACTCTGCTCCCTGAGAATGCTAGGCAGAAGTTCTCATCCTTGGTGAACTAGGGCAGATTAGTAGCAAGAACTTGGCTGCAGGCTGAGCTGGACGTGGCCGACTCAGTGGCTAAGGCTATGGCTTCCTATTCAGGGCTTGCTTTTTGAGGGTCCTTCTCTGTTCTCAGAGCAGACAGACAGCAAGCTCCATGGCCTGAAGAACTCAAGGGCAACCTTGAAGTCCTTGAGTTTTTACATGCCTGCCCTGTGGAGGTGGGTTTTACCCACCTATTTGTTTCTACCCCTTCCCACCCAGCCTCCCTCCCCGGCCCTCTTCAGGGACCAGTGTCATAGGCAGCATCTTCTCCAGGAGGTACAGTCTCTTCTTCAAGCAGGTGCCATAGAGGAGGTTTCACGGGATCACAGCGGGAAAGGGCTTTATTCCCACAATTTCCTTATCCCAAAAGCAAAGGGCAATCTCAGACCTATTTTAGAGCTGCATCAACTCAACAAATTCTTAAAGATAAAATTCCTCATGGTCACCCTACCTTCTGTTATCCCCTCCCTGGACACTGGTATGCCAGCCTCGATTTACAAGATACCTCCTTCCATGTGGTGATCAATTGAGCTTACAGGAATTACCTCAGATTTGTGATAAATCAAAATCATTACCTGTTCACTGTTCTACCATTTGGCCTGTCAGCAGCTCCCTGGGTTTTTTATGAAGGTTATGGTGATAGTAGCTGCCTTCCTCAGAAGATCAGGAGTGCAAGTTTATCTCTTTGTGGATGACTGGCTTGTCAAGAGCTGATCCAGGGTGCAGATACTGTTAAATGTGTCTTTGATATAGTCAACATTCTGTGCTCTGAGACTGTTAGTAAATACAGAGAAATGTTTTCTCTCCCCAGTCCAGAGGATAGATTTTATAGGAGCAGTACTTGACTCAACGCAAGCCAGAACTTTTCTTCTGAACTCAAGGTTTCAGACAATGTGAAAAGTTGTTGTAGATCTCAAAGTTTACCTGGTCACAATAGCACAAAATGGAGGCTCCTGGGGCATATGGCTCACTGAGCTGTCATCATCCAGACCAGCGTTTCTCAAATGCGGCCACCGTGGTCACGTGCAGCCACCAGCAGGTTTTCCTGTGACCACGACAGCCTCCTGGGCAGAGAAGGCGCAGGGAGCAAAGTGTCCAGGGGCTCCTGGGGAGGGCTTCATCCCCCTACCCCTACTCTTCAGCCATGGGACTCCACGGATGGGCTTCAGTCCTCTCCACTGTGGGGACAGGATTCAGCCCCACTCCCCCGAGGTACTCTGGAGATGGGCTTCAGCTCCCTGCCTGGCTCCAGCCATGGGACTCTGGGTCTGGGCTTCAGCTGATTGGCAAGCCTGGGGTGGGGGAGAAGCAGAGTTGCGGTGCGCTTGTGGGAGGAGGCGGAGCGGAGGTGATCTGGGGTGGGGGGGACACAGAGGAACCGTTCCCCTCCCCAGCTCACCTCCGCCTCCTCCTCTGAGTGTGCCCCCACTGCTCTGCTTCTTCCCCCGCTTCCTTCCAGGCTTCCCACGCAAACAGCTGATTGGCGTGGCAAGCCTGGAAGGGAGGGGGGAGAAGCGGAGCAGCGGCGGCGTGCTCAGCGGAGGAGGTGGAGGTGGAGCAGAGGTGAGCTGGGGCGGGGAGTGGTTCCTCTCTCTACCCCGATATAACGCGGTCTCACCTATAAGACGGAAAGATTTTTTTGGCTCCCAAGGACCGTGTTATATCAGAGTAGAGGTGTATATAGTTATGAGGCTGAAAATGTATCTTCATGGCTTAAAGCAAGCCCAGGCAAAAACTCTCCAAGAACACAGAGGCAGTTCACACCTCATCAGGGCAGATATGGGACAAACCCAGCCCTGCCTCACAGGAACAAAGGACTCTGGCCTAGGCAGCAAGAGAAGAATCTGTTAGACTCTTAAGGGAGTCACCCCCCTTCCTTTGGTCAGTTTGGAACTGCAATGAGATAATTCTCACCTGAGTCTGAAGGGAGGAGGCAAAGCCAAGGGGGAAGAAAGGACATGATAAAAGGACATTTGCCGTGCTCTCTCTCTCTCTTCAACCTACCTGTACAGACACCACACCAAGCGACTGAAGTGCTGATCAAAGGGGAGAGCCTGGCTGAAGGGCAACCAGCCAGCCTGTGGTGAGAAGCATCTAAGTTTGTAAGGACATTTAAAGTGTTAAGATCAGCTTAGAATGCATTTTGCTTTTATTTCATGTGCTTAAATCTGACTTGTTTTGATTTGACTTATAATCACTTAAAATGTCTTTATAGTTAATAAATCTGTTTGTTTATTCTACTTGAAGCAGTGCATTTGTTTTGAAGTATGACAGAGACTCTCCCCTTGGGATAACAAGCCTGGTGCGTATCAGTTTCTTTGTTAAATTGACAAACTCATATAAGCTTGCAGCGTCCAGTAGGCATAACTGGGCACTGCAAGATGGAGGTTCCTAGGATTGTGTCTGGGACCGGAGGTATTGGCTCATGTCATTCGGTTGCACAATCCAAGGAGCAGCTTACATGCCAGAGGCTGTGTGTGAACAGCCCAAGAGTGGGGGTTGTCACAGCATAGCAGTGTAAGGCTGGCTCCCAGAGTCAAGGATTGGAGTGACTTAGCAAATCTCCGATCCAGACAACACCAGAGGGGAACGTCACAGCACTATAATACAACTGTACATTATTTTTATTATTGAGTCTGCAAATAAATGCTACATAAATAAATTACAATGATTTGGACATGTAAAGTTAATTAAGTATTCGAGGAAAATTCGTCAGTGCTGCCACCAGCAAGAGTCCGTGGCCACACTCTGAGGCCACCAAAAATTTTGTTGTGTGAGAATCCCTGAATTCTAGACTCCGTAGTGAGGACACTCTCATATGCTCGCCTCTTTACATTGGTGGACAAATCCAGCATATGTAGGTGTTGGTGCTTGATTTGCTTGCTTGCAAGCAATGCTCATGCCAATGACAGATCCATGTACCCTGGGCTGTAGCTGAGTCCATCTGGGTTCTCTTTAGATTCAGGGGACTATGGTCTGCGGAGGACTTAGCTTTACACGTCACTGTCACAGAGCTGAAAACTCTCAGGTTGATATGCCAAGTATTTCTGCTGTAGATCAAGAGAAACAGTGTGTTAGTCCTCACAGACAGCATATCTCCAATGTTCTGTCTCAACAAGCAGGGAGGAAACCACTGTTCTCCATTTTAAGAGGCAATTTTCCTTTGGGAGCTCTGTATTACCAACTTGACAAATCTAGAAGTTTCTTACCCACAGGGAGTCCAAAACAATTTGGCAGATCACCTGAGCAGATCATTTGTATCACCTCAAGTAGTCTCTTTGTCCAGATGTGGCCAGATACATCATCCATCAGTGCGGCTTTCCCTGGGTTCCCTGACAGACATGATCTTATCACCATGGTCAGGCAGGTTCTTCTATGCTTTCCCACCAATCCCACTCATTTACAGAGTATTACTGAAAATAAAATGGGACTAGGCCACAGTCATACTCATAGCCCCGGTATGGGCCCATCAACCCTGGTTCTTTACTTTTCTGGCATTGTCAATGAAACTTCCTATTTCGCTTTCATTAGAATTGGACCTAATCTCTCAAGATTGTGGTCACCTACTCCACTTGAGCCTGCAAACTCGTCATTTAATTGCATGGATGCTCCATTGCTAGATGTTAGGGACCAGTCTTGCTTGGAAGAGGTTCAAAAGGTCTTGTTAAGTAGTAGAAAACCATCTACTAGGGCTACTTATCTCTCTAAGTGGAGATGTTTCTCCAGCTGATTGCATCATTCTGGACTATTGCCATCTCATTCTTTGATTAAATACATACTAAATTAATTATTGTACCTGAAACATCAAGGGTTGGATGTTAGTTCTATTAAGATACATCTAGAAGCTATTTCAGCTTTCCATCCTAAAGTGGATAATTGCTTTATTTTTTCTAATGACATGTCAAAAACCTTATTGACAGGTCTAGTCAAATTGTATCCTGAGGTGCACGATCCTGTCCCTCTGTGGGATTTAAACTTGGTGTTGTCCTGACTTTTGGGTCTCCCATTTGAGCCTTTGGTTACTTGCTGTCTGCTAAATCTGTCAATGAAGGTGGCATTTTTGGTTGCCAGCACCTCTACCAGAATTGTAGAGTGCTGCGCATGTTAGTGTCTGGGACTCCCTATACTGTCTTTTTTTTAAGATGGTTTATCTGCGCCCACATCTGAGGCTTGTCCCATAGGTGGTATCCTCTCTCCATGTCAACCAGCAAACTTGCTTACCTGCATTCTTCCCAAAATCAGATTTGAGTAGGGAAGAGGAATGTTTGCACATGCTGGATGTCAGCAGAGCTCTGGCATTCTACCTTGACGGAACCAAGCAGCTCTGAAGTCCTCTGACCATTCGTGACAGTTGCAGACAGAATGAAAGAACATTCAGCCTCTATTCAGAGAATTTCTTCTCGGGTGGTCTCTTGTATATGCATGTGCTACAACCTGGCTAATGTCAGTCACTCTGCTGAGCAGAGTCCTATCTCATTCAATGAGATTGCAGTCAGCCTCTGCTGCTTTTCTAGTGCATGCTCCAATTTTGGACATTTAGCGGTAACCTGGTCCTGAGTCCATGTGTTTGCTTCCCATTATGCTGTAGCTCAAGACTCAAGAGACGATACTAGAGCTGGGCAAGTTGTCCTCCAGTCTTTCTTTAGATAAATATCTAAGTCACCAAAAGTGGGAAGAAAAGTCACCATTCTAAGAAGAAAAAATAGTAACTAACCTGTTCAGTAACAGTTGTACTTCAAGGTGTGTTGTACGTGTCCATTCCATGACCCGACCTCCTACTCCTATATATCAGAGTTCCAGCAAGAAGGCACTGAGGGTGGCTGGGGTGGCTCTGCTCCTTATACCTGCACAATGTGGCATGTGGCAGCAGAGGACACTTGAGCTGCCCAGCAGGTACTGTTGAGGGAAAATGTTCTTGATGGCTATGCTCTGGGCACACAGACACCAAGAGTTGAATGGACATGTGCAACGCATCTTGAAGAACAATGGTTAATGAATGGGTTAGGACAGCTATAACCACTTTTACAAACACTTGCTTTCCATGAAAATAAAGTGAAAAGTCTAGTTTAAACAGAAACTTCTGTTGTGACAGTCTATTCTGTCCAACCACGGTTTATTAGAAGAGGAAATTTGCACAGTTCAGCAGTTTAAAAAAAAAAAAGCAGCCAACAAAAGCTAGACTAACACCCAGAAGTGCTTCCCCCTGTTTTACAAGGTCTTTTTTAATTGAAAAGGATTCACATTTATTTAAAGACATTTTTATAAATTTTGCTTTGAATACAAATCATGTCATACAGCTTTGCCAAAATAAACTTGGCAGTTCTCTTTTTTTCTTTTTACTTTTTTTTTAGTGTTGGCAAGTAATGAATATTAATGGAGCATCACTTCCCTGTGTTCGGCGTGCTTCTTCTCCAAGTAAATACTGGATTTGAAATACCAAATTTAATGCATTCAAATTATTCAATTCAGTTTGCATTAATTGATAAAGAAATCTCCATTTCTGTTTTGTAATAACTTGAATGTGTTTGTTATGAAGTGAAAATTGCTAGCAGTTTTTAAATAAATAAGAAAACTCAGTTCCATAAGTTAACACTCTTATCAGCTTCTCAATGCATCTGTCCCTTCTGTATCTGTGTTTTACACTGTAAACTCCCTGAGTTAAGGGATCTCTGTTTTTTGTGTGTTTTACAGTGCCAAGCACACTGTCATTAATTACATAATAATAGGAAGATAATAGGGAGCAATGAATCAGTTTGGATAAAGTAGAACTGACCTGAACTTGATCCCCAACCTCAGACCAACCCCAAACTATTCTGGGGTTGGAAAAAAAAAACTGGTTCTAAAAATGATTATCATCATACACCTCTGCACCCACTGGCTTTGTTGGAAATGGAAACACAATTAGCAATATATTGTAACAGAGTCTGTTTTTTGTGATATATCTGGCACAATTGTTGCCAGAAAGTTATAGAAATCTCACCAGAGAAGTTAATGTTGTGCAATTTGCAGCCCAATTTCCATTTGCCTCAGTTTTTAATAAGGGTAATGAGGAGCTCGGGGACAGCGGCAGGGTGGTTAATGGGAACAAGGTTATGGAAGTAGAAATTACCACATCCAAGGTGGAAGCCAAACTCAAAAAGTTTAATGGGACCAAATCAGGGGGCCCAGATTATCTCCATCCAAGAACATTAAAGGAACTGGCTCATGAAATTGCAAGTCCAACTGCAAAATGAATCTGTAAACTCAGGGGGTCATACCCTGTGCATGGAGAATTGCAAATATAGAACCTATATTTAAGAAAGGGGAAAAAAAAGTGATCCAGGAAACTAGAGGCCCATTAGTTTGACCTTGATTGTATGCAAAGTCTTAAAATAAATTTTGAAAGAGAGAGTAGTTAAGGACATAGATATAAACAGTAATTGGGATAAAATACAACATGATTTTACCAAAAGTAGATTATGCCAGACCAACCTGATCTCTTTCTATGAGAAGATTACCGATTTTCTAGACAAAGGAAATTCACTAGGTCTGATCTACCTGGATTTCAGTAAGGCATTTGATACAGTTCTCCATGGGAAATTATTAGTTGAATTGGAAAAGATGGGGATTAATACAAGAAGCAAAAGGTGGGTAAGGAAATGGTTAAAAAGGGAGACTACATTGGGTCATGCTGTAAGGTGTATGGTCAGAATGGAGAGAGGTTACTAGTGGAGTTCCTCAAAAATAGGTCTTGGGACCAATCTTATTTAATATTTTCATTAATGATCTGGACACAAAAAGTGGTAGTGTGCTAATAAAATTTGTGGATGATATAAAGTTGGGGTATATTGCCAATATGGAAGAGAACCAGAATATCATACAAGAAGATTTGAATAACCTTGAAAACTGGAGTAATAGAAATGGGACGAAATTTAATAGTGCAAAGTGCAAGGTCATGAACTTAAGGAGTATCAACAAGAATTTTTTCTATAAGCTTGGGATGTATCAGTTGGAAGTTAGAGGAGAAATACCTGGGTGTATTGGTCAATCACAGAATGACGGTGAGCTGCCAGTGTGATGTGGCCACGAAAAAGTCTAATGCAATCCTAAAATACATCAGGCAAGGTGTTTCCAGTAGAGATAGGGAAGTGCTAGTACCATTATACAAGACAGTGATGACACCTCATCTGGGATAGTGTGTGCACTTCTGATCTCACTAGTTTAAGAAAGATGTGTTCAAATTGGAACAGTGCAGAGAAGGGCTACTATGACACAGAGGACTGGATAAATCTACCTTATGAGAGGAGACTTCAGGAATTTGGTTTGTTTACCCTAACAAACGAAGCCTGAGGGGAGATATGATTGCTCTCTCTAAATACATCAGATGGATAAATACCAGGGAGAGATAGGAGTTATTTAAGTTAAGGGCCAGTGCTGGCACAAGAACAAATGGATATAAACTGGCCATCTGTAAGTTTAGTTTGAAATTAAGTGAAGGTTTCTAACCATCAGAGGAGTGAAGTTCTGTAACAGCATTCAAGCGGAGTCATGGGGGCAAAAAACATAACTTGTTTCAAGACTGAGCTTGACAGGTTTATGGAGGGGATAGTATGGTGAAATTGTCTGCAATGGCATGTGGCCCATCCACGACTGCTATTAGCAAATATCTCCACAGCTGGAGATGGGACACTGAAGGGGGAGGCCTCTGAGTTACTACAAAGAATTCCTTGTCTCTTCAGCTGTCTCGCAGGTGGGTCTTGCCCACATGCTAAGGGTCTAACTCAGGGGTGGGCAAACTACAGCCCGCGGGCTGGATCCGGCTTCTGTGGGCTTTGGATCCGGCCCACGGGATTGCCCCCTGTGATGCCGCAGGCCCCGCGCTGCTCTCAGAAGTGGACGGCACCATATCCCTGGGGTCCGGAGTGGGGGGGGGGGAGGGCAGAGGGTTCTGTGCATTGCCATTGCCTCCAGGCACCGCCCTCCCCCCCCCCTGCAGCTTCCATTGGCCAGGAATGGGGAACCACGTCCAATGGGAGCTTCGGGGAAGGTACCTGGAGGCGTGGCAAGAGCAGCACACGGAGTCCTGTACCTCCCCTCCCCCAGGGGCTGTGCAGGGACATGGTTCCGGCCACTTCCCGGAGCAGCGCCGTGTGGGGCCAGGGCAGGCAAAACTCCCTGCCCTGATCCCCCTGCTGCACCCTACACCCCCGTGCACCCCAACTCCCTGCCCTGAGCCGCCTGCCGCACTCCTCCCCCCTGCCCTGAGCTCCCTCCTGCACCCCAACCCCCTTCCCTGAGCCCCCTCATACACCCTTCCTCTGCCCTAATCCCTTGCCCTGAGCCCGTTCCTGCACACTGCACCCCCACACACACACCCTTCACTCCCTCCCACACCCCAACACCCTGCCCCGGCCCTGCATATAATTTCCCCACCCAGATGTTGCCCTCGGCCCAAAAGGTTTGCCCACCCCTGGTCTAACTGATTGCCATATTGGGGATCGGGAAGGAATTTTCCCCAGATCAGATTGGCAGTGACCCTGGTGGTTTTTTGCCTTCTTCTGCAGTGGGGGCACAGGTCACTTAATGGTTTGAACTAGAGTAAATGATTGAGTCTCTGTAATTTGAAGTCTCTAAATCAAGACATGATGACTTCAAGAATTCAGCCAGAGGTTATGGACCTATCACAGGAGTGGGTGGGTGAGGTTCCATGGCATGCACTGTGCAGAAGGTCAGACTGGATGATCATGATAGTCTGTTTTGGCCTTAGTGTCTAGAAGTCTGTGAGGATCAGTTTAATATTCAAAGAACCTGACTAAAGATTTTGACTTGCTGTCTGGGGAGCCCTCTTCCTCCGAGTATGCTAAAAAGAGTGACCACATTTCTAAATAACTGTCCTCCTTTTGACACTTCTCTTGTGTCCATACATAAGTGTGAAAGCTTTTCTAATTTACAAGGACAGTCCATATTTTAGTATACCACAATTCAATTGGAGAAGTCATTTTCCCCCAATAATATGCAATGCAAAGTCTTGTTGCTAAAAATAAAAAAGAAATTAATTTGTCCTTCTATTTAAAATATAGATCCTTTATTGAAACATTACATAAGCAGGTTAGAGGAACTGTAGGAAGCCAGTATTTTGTCTTTAGACTGTTTTGGGGGGAAATTATTAATGTCTGGACACAACCACTATGTGTGCAAGTATGTTCTCCTTTTCCCAAAACTGTACAACAGAGTGCCTCTCTGATAGCAAAAATATGATGAATCTTAACAGGAGTTAAATGCTATCTATATCGTATTTTATATAAATTTTCTTTGAGCCACATAAATTGAAGATGTATATCCGCTTTCCCATATAGAGACCCACTCATCCAGATCAATTTGTTTGTTTTGGCTAAATATCGACAAACCGTTTTTGGACCAAATTGTCACTTTATATGTTTCTTTTAAATGTTTCTGTCCACTGGGCTCGCTACTCCCTCAGTGAAGTCAGACAAAACTTCCTTTAATTGGAACAATAGCAGGCTCTGGTCCATCATTAAATTTTGCACATTTTGAGTGAATTCACTTTCTATGGGTCCAATCTGTTGTTTCTGTAAATTTGTGTATTGTATGTTTTTTTAATCTAAAGCATCAGATATTAAACTGCATCTAAAGCAAGTTTTGTTCTTTAACTAAACTTCTGTGCATCATGGCAGGAATAATTGCAGGGCTTAGCACTAACACAACATGTGCACAAATGTACAATGCTGGAGTAGAGCCTACAGACAGTGAGAAGAGCATTCCTGGTTGCATAGCCTGTTAGTACTTTATATACTAAGCAGCAATGGGATTACTTTAGTTGACTGCTAGACATAGTCTGACCTAATGCCAGCGTGGCAAAAGGAACAATGATAGGAAATTTTAAATATCCTGCACAGCAATTAATATGATCACTGAGTGATATTCCTTAAGAGAAAATTGAGCGCTTACAGAACCATGGAATGTACTGAATTCATTCAGCAATTTTCTCTCCCTCTTAATGTATTTGTGGCCTTATTTTAGAGGTGCTGAGCCACCACCACCTCCCATTGAAATACCATAGTACACATATAAAATACACACCTCCATATTGGTCTTCCAAAATCTGTTTGGGAGCCATTTGGGCCAATTCAGCTATCACTACTGTGAATTATGCAAAAGACCTATTTTGTATTCATGGGGGTCAGAAGGGAGGGATTTAGCAGCTTTTGACCTCTCTATACTAAATAGTTGCTACAGAGAGGTTACTATAACAAAAATGTGATAATTGTTTGACAATATTCCACTACAAACATATAAATAGGCAACTGTTTGATTTCATGAAAGTTTTAAACTCAGGCTACCATCCATGTGCGTCTGTAAAAATGTCAGCTTCAGTGAATGACTCCTTCCTAAAGTAGTAATAAATATATAGGTATAACACATGCGGTGGTGATATCCACGTGCCACATGTGCTAAACTGTGAAGCCATGTCATAAACTCTGTTTATTTTGTGCCTTTGGTCTTCTCACCTGCCTTCACTTTGATCGCTTATCTCCACTGGAAATGCTTCTCACACTCCAAACTGCAGAGCTGCTTTCAAGCATCCACCATATAGACAAAAAAAGAGCTTGTCTCAGAAAAGTAGCTGCCCTTTCCCCCCAAATGCAGGTAATGGAAAAGTAGGTATTTAAAATCATCCTGATACAAAGTCCAAGTCAGGCAATGTTCAGTCATGATGCAGTGGTTCAGACAAGAGTAAAGTTCAACATCTCATACTGTATAGGGCTTGGCATATGTATTGTAATCCATTGGATTCCTGTAGTTCCTATAGGTTTTCTATTAGCATGAATCATTTGTGTCGAGCATTGGTTCGATACTAGGACTCTAAAACTGTGACAAGCTGATATTTAGTTCTGGTAGCATCAAAAACTACTCTAGATTTGTTGTCCTTACAATTCCCTGGGCGCTCGCTCGCTCTCTCTCTGTGTATGTGTTGTGCCCAAGTAGCTCAGAATTAAGTAATATTCATTCTTCTTGCCGTTCCTTGTTTCTATAATGCTGTATGTGATGCTTGGTGCTGTAGAGCTAGATTAGTGAAAATGACAAAGCACTGCCATGGAGTTTACAGCCGAAGGCCCAATCCTGCAAGATGCTGAGTGCCCTCAACTGCCTTTAAAATAACACTTTTCAAGTTATGATGGATACAAAGGAGCCAGGTGGATTAGAAAAGATGGAGAGATACCATGGAAATTCTGAGATGCTTTTGTTACATAAACACCTTGAGGTCTGATTCACCAGTCACTTCCACTGGTTTTACACCAGTCTAACTTCATTGACTTCAGTGGATTTACTTTTGTTTCACTCCAATATCGTGACAAGAAAATCTGTTCCTTTGTTCCTTTTTGTTCCTTTGTTTTCTGTTAAAGGATTGTGGGAACAGAGTCAGACAGGAAGGCAGGAGTGGTGGAATGGAGGACAGTGTTGGAAGGTTAACTGGAAAAAGCAAGTTTTGGGGAGAAATTGAAGGTGGTCAGTGATTCTGTCTGTTGAGCCAAACTCTTCTATCCTTGTATAAACAATGTACTATTATATACAATAGTATATGAGCATATAAAAACTGGAGCAGTAGCTTTCTCATGAGGGTTAGTCTGTTCTTTACTTTCCTTACATGGGTCTCTAAGAATCAAGTGGAACTAGCCCTACATTTTATTCTTAGCATGTCAGCAAATCCAGTTGAAAAGTGGTAAGTCAGCTGTTTGGTATGTCTGCATTGCAAAAAGTTGTCCCATTATCCAGAAATGCACCAGATCCAACGCCCTGTACCCTGAGAAAAGGGTGCTGGTTTGCTTCTTCTCATTCTTTCCCTCTTCAATTCCGACATCCAGAATTTCAGCAGGATAACACCACGTCATCTGACATCTGTCAATCCAAACTATGTACGTCACACTAGGGTTCTGCACAGCTCTTCTGCCACCCTGTTAATGTTCAAAACACCTTGTAAGAGAACTGTGATTTTTACCTGAAATCTTTGTGGCAAAATCGCTGCCCTAATTATGATGTACAATAGTGACCGTAAGCTCAGAGAAAGAGCTTAAATGTAACATCCCATATGCTTCAAATAGAGAATTGCTGACCAAGCACATGCTTCTTGCCTCAGCCAAAATAATAAATGTACAGCATACTATCATCTATTCTGTGGAACCTAAATTTGTTATAGTGAGAAATATTTTACACTTTTCAGGTGCTGACAAACACACTTCTCTTCCATCCGTGCACTGTGTAGATTTTATTTTCTCAGTAGTCACAAGTATAATACCTGACACCAATGCATATATTAAGTGTAATGCCTTAAGTTATTACCTCAGGCATAGCACCACCGCTTCTCTCTCTCTCTCTCTTTCCCCAGTGGTGACTGCATGCCAGGGGGCGGTTCTGAGGCTGTACAGGCCAACATAGTGCTGATCCAGTCAGTAGTGTTAATTTAAACTCTTATTCCTAACATCAGCTTCTCCTATTTGGGAAGTGGACCTCAGAAGCTAGTGCTTTTAGCTGTGACTTCTTCTATCGGAACATGAGCAGTTTTTCTATGGCACAGGGAAGTTGCAGATCTTGCACTATTGCCTAAGTAGCACAACACGTATGTGTTGCATACAGGAGCAGGACATTTCTGGTTTCTGTATAAATACATGCCACAAGTTAGTTAATGGGTAAATTTGCAGAATTTGGCTCAGAGAGCATTAGAAAAAGATAAGATCTATAGCCAGATCAGTGGTTAAAATTTGTTGATAAATATCTGATGGTCTCTCTTGTAAGGTTTAGTGAAAGATATATTCATAAAGACTGCTGTACATTGTTGAAAATGTGTTAAATACTGAAATGCTAACTTGACTGTGTATGTGGTGCATGATCGCTCCGATCTGAGCGCTCAGTATTCTTGACATTCTATTTATTTGAAATAGAGCGTATACAATTTTTCTATCTTGTGGGAGAAGTGTGCATGCGTATGATTAAGTGTGCGGATAGACTAGCTGACCTGTGGAGGTCCTGTCCCACCCTACGTTTCTATTATTGTATGTGTAAAAAGTGTGGTGTGCATATGCCTGTTTGAAATTTTCCCATTGAACATGGTGACAGTTCAATGGTGGAATGCTTGTAGGTTCAGATGCTACAGTGATGGAGACTGTATACAAGCCTGAATAGATTAGGACAGATCAGTCCTGAAAACATATTTTTTTAATCTTCTGAATATTTGCCTTTTATTTTGCCCTTCCTTTAATTCTACTGTTGTATGAAAAGTAGGTATTACACTACACCTGTGCATGGCAGCTGAATTAAAATACACCTTGAGCTAATCCCCTACCACACGAAGCTAGATCTATCTCTGTATGTACAAGTCAAAGGATAGGATACCAGACACAGCATGTATTACTTGAGCTCCACTGCACATTATATGGTATAAGTCTAAGATTAAAATAGTGCTCTTAATTATGTGCTGTAAAGATTTAATATGACACAAATCTGAAGGTTACAACTGTTTAAATTTGGGGTTGTGGGGAAAGGAGGTTTAGAGGAGAAAACTACATTTCTGAGCTAACACATGATACTGTCGATTGGAACCTCTCGTTTTGTACAGAGAGCGGCAGATTTATTCTGTCACTGAAATTAAAAAGAACACCCTGATAAAGCTTATGCTTTGGTATATAAAAGCAAATATATATGTGTATATATTTGTGTGTGTATATTTATGTTTCAGGAGCGTAGCTAAAGGACACCTTCCTGTGAAATAATGCATTCCTTTAGAATTGCTGTAGATGTTCATAATTTTTTTTAAACATTCCTATTGTAATCTACATCAAAAGGGCAGCTATGGTTCTTGTCTGACTATACATATGCATTGTAAAATAGTGAGTCTACTGTAATTACCAGTTTGCAGAGCGAATTCCTGCAGGGTTTGTACTCTCCCCATTAGTAAAAGAGATAAGTTGAAATGTATTAAAATTTCACTGTACAACTGGGAGTTTTTGTTCACAGTAAATGTGTTAATGTTTCTTCATTGCTTGACTGTTTGTGTTTAAATTTAGGCAGCATGCCCAACAGGGACAAAATTATAGGATAAAGCTATGTATAAAAGAAAATCCTTCAGAGACAACCAATAAGGTTTCTTTTTCTTTTTTTTTTTTTTGTAAGCAGTTACGTATAATGGAGCTCTACACTGGCCATAGAGAAAAGATTTATCTATTTCAGAGTTGTTGGAATTTTTCTCCCCCTTTTTTTAAAGTTTAAAGGACCGAGCTTATGTTTATACATAATACACCTTGGTGGAAAAACTTTCCATTGTTTTGTTTTGTTTTCTGGAAAAGATGGAAGCATATATTTCAAAATATTTATGATAAAAAGGGGATAGTAACATTTTTGGAGAATGGTGGTAAACTAATTGATCTAAAGAAGAGAGAATTTTTCTGCTTTCAATCCGGGTGCTTGCATCTTGAGTAAAAGTGTTTTTGTTTTTTTGCAACTGTCTTTGCTGTTGCATGCCTAAGGGGTCATCTTTCAATCAGTGAAGTGTTGGCCAGAGTGAAAACCGTAGGTTATGGCTCCTGGTTAATACCAATACTAAGTTACTACAGGTTATATTTTAAAAATAGATCTCAGGTGGAGCTAACAGATTGCTAGTTTCATGTACAGTTCATGTTCATGTCATCCCTTGTTTTATAAAAGGAAGTCATACGGTTTGGGAAAAACTTTTATTTTTGCAACAAACTGAGGGATCGCAGGTCTTGAACCCAGGGGTGGGTGCCCAAGTTGTGCCCAGTCTGTGGCTGCTGCCTGACAGCTCTCCAGAACTAGCAGGAAAGGGGGAGAGCAGAACTCTGGCCCACCGGGGTCATTGACCAGGAAGCTCCTGATTGCACCAGTTATCTGGCCCACCGAATGACCCAAACACACTACCTAAGTCAGAACGAGGCACAGGAAGTGAGTGAACTCCTGATCTAGTGCTGTACTGGACCCAAACTCCTGACTCTGGGTTGACCCTGGTGCTGTTCGCTGACCCCAGTTTGACCCACACCTCCAGCAGGAGCCCTCACCCCCTACACACCCCAACCCCCTACCCCAGCTACAGCCCCCTCCTGCACCCCAAATCCCTCATTCCCGGCCCCACCCAGAGTCCATACCGCCAGCCAGAGCCCACACTCCCTCCCACACTCTGGAGCCCCCTCCTGTACCCTAAACCCATCATTTCTGGCCCCACCTACAGCCCGCACCCTGGCCCTCTGTCCCAGCTCGGAGCCCTCTCCTGCATCCCAACCTCTCATACCCAGCCCCACCCCTGAGCCCGCACCCCCAGCCGGAGCCCTCAACCCCCCTCCCACACCCCAATCCTCTGCCCCAGTCCAGTGAAAGTGAGTGATGGTGGGGGAGAGCAAGCAACAGAGGGAGAGGGGATGGAGTGAGTGGGGGCAGGGGTCTCAGAGAAGGGGCAGGGCAAGGGTGTTCGGTTTTGTGCGATTAGAAAATTGGTAAGCCTAGCTTCAAAAATACAGTCTTCTTGGGGAGTGAGAACAGATTAGGCAATAACCAACATATTTTCAATATAAATCTTGTTTCTGAAAGGGAATAGTTGCCTGACTGAAATGGATAAAAAGGAAGAGATATACCAAAAGTCAGGCAGAATGGCCCTCCTAAAATTAGGGTTTTGCTTACTTTCTTTTAACCTAGTTACAAAGGAAGGGGGGGGGGGGAAGCAGTTTATTATATTTTTAAGTTCTGTTTTGTCTTGAACTTGTACATTTGTCCAACATCACTTTGTATGGACACTCTAAAAGGTTTATTGTTTATCTGGTCACAGGCATGTTTCTGTACATACTTGTGTGCTGGCACTTGTATTGTTTACTAGACAGGCTACAGCTTTTTAAAAACAAATCAAAGCTAATCTTGAGAATGAGGGTTATTTACTTCGGATTATTTATTTAAGATCTTCTGAACTTTTACCTTATTTTGGTTAATTTGGACAAAGGCAATATCTGAAAATTGGGTTTTTGATCTGATAGACAGGAGTAACTCATAGAGACTGTAAATTGTTCATAAGGAGTTATCAAGTAAATCCTCCTTAGTTCACAGATTTTTGACCCAATAGACCAGAGGTGGGCAAACTATGGCCCATGGGCCACATCCAGCCCGCAGGACCATCCTGCCCGGCCCTTGTGCTCCTGGCCTGGGAGGCTAGCCCCCAGCCCCTCTCCTGCTATCCCCCCTCCCGCACAGCCACGCCACTGTGTGGGCAGCGCTCATGCGGGGCTCATGCTCCGGCACGGTTCCCAGACATGCTGCTCTGAGTGGCATGGTAAGGGGGTCGGGGGGTTGGATAAGGGGCAGGGGGTCCTGGGGGGCAGTCAGGGAGCAGGGGGCACTTGGATAGGGCAGCAGTTCTGGAGGGGGCAGTCGGGACAGGGACTGGGGAGGGTTAGATAGGGGGTGGAGTCCTGGGGCGTGGTTAGGGGCGGGGGTCCTGGGAGGGGGCGGTCAGGGGACAAAGAGCGGGGGGAGTTGGATGGGGGGATTCTGAGGGGGGCCAGAAGTGGGAGGGGGCAGATGAGGGCAGATGCCAGGTTTACCAGCAGAACCTTAAAAGAGAAGAGATGATGAATAAGGTATTATGAATGTACCCAGACCCAATCTGTGGTTTTCCCTTCCATACAATAACAATAATTCACTGTCGGTGAATACCCTAGAAATAACAGTTCAATTATTCTGATTCAGGTATAGACACAGATTATGGTCAGCTCTTGAGTTGGGTGAGTGAGAGAGGCAAGGTGATACAAACAGCCTTTTCATTGCCTTCCCTTGCAGAGGCCACTCACAATTATAGTTCTTGTGCTCCTCTGAACTCAAGACCTGGGTGGGGTTAGTGGTGCTAGCTAGTCACCCGAAAAGAGTCCTCAGCACAGGGGAGTGCATCTGTTCCTCCTTAATGGAGGTAACAGCTCTCAGGCTTCCCATGGTCAGCCCCACCCATGTTATTAAGTATCTAATAGACACTTGCCATTATCTTAAGGTGGTGCATGATTGGGCCCTAATAGTCTACACAATGTTGGATTAATCAGTTAGTTCAGTCTTTTTAACCTTTAAGAAAAGCATCTACATTTACTAACATTCTTTCAGGCACAGGGAGTCTCATTCTTAAACTTAAATCAACCACGCTCTTATTTTTAAACAAGATTTTTTAAATCAGGAACATTTGTCAGTCTTAATTTTTGCCATGCTGCCTTTGATGTGTGCAAACCTTAGGCAAGCTTACATAATATTATATCCTCGGTCTTTGTACAAAATCCGACTGACATGAACAAGAGTTATGTGTATAGAATCAGGGCTGAGTACAGCCTATAGAAAGTTCCTCGAAAATAACATTGTGGGCTTTTGTACAAAAGCTTACGCAACTTTCCTTGTTACAGGTCTCTGTGCATGAGCGTCCAAAGTAATAATTAACAGTGGTTCCTAGAACTGAAACAACATTCCAAATGCTATTTTATGTGTTTAATTTTTTTCTTCCTTATTCCCCTTTCATTCGCCAGCCTTCCCTCAAGAACAGTTGAGAGTGGTTTTGTAAAATGCTTAAAGGCTACATATTTCTTATTCCTGGAAAACCTATTTTATCCCATTAACAACTTTCTATTTTGTTTGCATCCTTCCTATCATATTGTATTAGTAACTCTTTTAATGAATGCCACAGAGAAATATAATGCTATTAGCACCTTTCAAATTGTATTAGTGAAAATAAATACAAGTAAGAAACAATACTAATATAATGTGATATAAAATAGCTAATAAAATAGCTAATATAATACTGTTGTAGTGAATGACCCAGAACAGATTTAGGTATCTCTGAGTGATAAGGGAGTGGGAGGGATGTGAGATGACTTATGGGGCAGCATAGGTACTTAAGAACAATGAAATGCAAAGTGAATTGACACTTTGTTTTTTCTTTATGTGGCACAGTATTGTGATAGCACTTCATGTTAAAAATGACTGTCTACCAACGTAAGTGATTTCACACAGGGCTTCCAAAGTAATCCCATTGTTTAAAATTGTCCCCTTACTGGGTGAAAGTTTGTGTATTTTTAAATAATTTTGTTTGAATTTTTACATTGACAGATAAAGTGATAATGCTTTGTGTAGTATTTTCCATTGCTGGGCTTAACAAGCCATTAATTGATCCTCTCTATGGAAATGATGGGTCCAGATGTTGTTGTCCCTTTTTGAAGACAGGGAAATGTGGGATACAGAGAGGCTAAGTGACTTAGAATCATAGAATATCAGGGTTGGAAGGGACCTCAGGAGGTCATCTAGTCCAACCCCCTGCTCAAAGCAGGACCAATCCCCAATTAAATCATCCCAGCCAGGGCTTTGTCAAGCCTGTCCTTAAAAACTTCTAAGGAAGGAGATTCTACCACCTCCCTAGGTAACACATTCCAGTGTTTCACCACCCTCCTAGTGAAAAAGTTTTTCCTAATATCCAACCTAACTTACCCAAGGCCACGCAGTGTCTGTGACAGTGGCAGACTCATGATCAGAACCCAAATATCCTGACTGTCAGTTCAGTGTTTTGGCCATAGAATTGTCCATCTTTCCCCACTGCCCTTTAGTACTAGTTCAGTAAATATTTTATTAAGTTATGATCCACATCTAAAGGTGATGCATGGCTTTCAATTGCTTTCATGAACCAGGAATAAGTGGTGGAAGGCACCATATTTCTGTTGAGGTACGGAAATACTTCTCCATGTGCAAATTTCTTTCTTTAGAAAACATTCATGGCCAAATTGAACAGGCTTATTGCTTTTTCTTAACTCCAAAGCATACATTGGAAACTCACTTAGATGGTAGGAAATGTCTAGTAATTTCTAGCTATCTAGCACTTGTTTTGAATGGAATGCGTTTTACTTAAATAAAGTATAATTGTGATTTTCTTGAGCCTGGACCAGTGCATGTTCAGGAGATTAGACCAGTGGTTCTCAAACTTTTTTTTCGCGGACCACTTGAAAATTGCTGAGGGTCTCGGCGGATCACTTAATGATCTTTCCAAACATTGTTTGTACCATTAGCTAAATACTGTAAAGTGCTTTGGATAAAAGCACTATATAAAAAAAACCTTAATGATAACTAAATGTTTTTTGTTCTACAAATAAAAGCACGCAACTCATATTTTAATATCAGTAGCCTTACCTTTCTAATACGATGGATGTGTCCTCTCTCCCCCGCTGTGGCAGCCTCCGAGCTGGGGCTGGGAAGGAGGGAGTCTCTCCCCACCGCAGGAGCCCCCAAGCTGAGGCTGGGGAAAGTCGCCTCTTTTTCTGGCTGCCACAGCCCTGCACATCCCAAATTCCCCTACCCCCTCTTCTGACTCCACTGGCCCCTTCCACCTACAGCCTATTCCCCACAAGGCCAGCACCTCACCTTACATGTGCATCTTCTCCAGGGTGCAGGCACCTAATTTGTGAAACCATACCTGCGTGCTCCACTGATTAGGTGGGTGGCCCATAATTCTCTTGTGTGCGGCCGCCCAGACGCGCACCTTAGAGGGAACTATCTGCAGATCACCTGAATGGAGCTCGCGGACCACTGGTGGTCCACGGACCACAATCTGAGAACCTCTGGATTAGACATTCTAAGGTACTGCAAAGCTACTTGCAGGCATGGATGAGGCGAGAACTGGAACCTCCTCCTTGTTCAATAAAAATGGAAAACAAAAACCCTCATATTTTCCTTTTTGTAATAATCGTGGACTTAAATTATCCCATTTCTTGATGCAGAGACACACACAAGGCCTGTTCTTTAGGAACTGCCTCTTTACACATGCGGTTATGCACCAACAATGAACTATGGACACATTTGCTAGTCCATAGCTATCTAGCTTATTTTTTGGAAGCATAAGCATGTGGTTAGACTTCAAAGTGCTGTCAAATGTGCCTTCAGTTCAATATGGAGACACAGTTGCATCCACAAAGTAAGAGGTGGTGTTGAAATCCAGCTCAGAATGAAACCCTTATGTGTTTTATTTTGCCCCGTGCCCAGAAGTTTCAGAGCAGTCCTTTCCTTTTGTGTAATGTAGTCATGTAGTTGGCTGTAACGCTCAAGAAAAAGTGAGCCCAGGTAGTGGAAGCCTGTACGACTTGCAGATGATTGTTTCCCTGTGCGTTTTCCAACCAGGAGACCAGAAATGACAATGCTCTAGTGTTAATTTAAAACCATCTGTATTGTATTTTTGATTTTCCAGCTATTAAAACTAATATAATTTCAATGGGTTCTTTTCATTTGCACAACAAAACTGATTTTTTTTAATGAGGCATAAATGGGAAAGGAATAGAAAAAAAATCTTTATTAGAATCTCTGAAATATGGGGAGGAAAATTGATAGATGTTCTAATGGCCTACCAAGTAAGCATAGAATGTGCTCTATTCTTGTATACAAAAAAAAAATAAAATTACAGTAACACAGCAAAAAGTTAGGTATTGTGATACAGAGGCTTTCACCACCAAGGTTTTCAGTTCAAACCTTGCCCAAGTCATAGGGACATGGGTACAGGGTCTATGTTAAAAGAGCTGGTGGTCTGAGTCCAGGTCTTAGTGGAGAGACATCCCTGTTTCAAACTGTTATCACATTTGGCACTGGTTAGTTGCTCCTTCGTTAGCCATCTCTGCTGAGAGGTTAAGGACATAAAGAATAAACTACCCTCTCCTACAAGTCAGGGTTGTGAAACATCTGTGGGGGCATGGAGGGAAAGTTTTCACTGCCCATGTTGTGCCTGCTTTGTGAGTAAAGGATTTTATTCTCAATGGCTATCAATTTGAAACCTTTAAGCACTAAATTCACACATTCAATAAGAAAAAAAGGCCTTTACTGTAAGTAGATTACTTTGCTTAATTTTGAAGACAAGAAATAACAAGTATAAACTTCAAAGTAAAGGAGCATGCCCACATAAAAATAACAAGCAATTTGCAGGAATTTGGTGTAATCTCTTTGATGTAACTCCTCAAATTGTGGTTCACATGTGTCAGTATGAGAAAAGATCTCTACATTCGTCATCAACCTGTTGTTCATAACATTGGGTGATTACTAAAGCTGGTCAGAATATTTAGTTGCAGTGATTTTCTGACCAAAAATATCCTTTCTGCAAATCTGAAATTTTCCACAGGAAAACTTCAATTTTGTTGAAAAATTTTGATTTTGTGTTGGGAAAATGAAACTGATGGGAAAATATAAATGAGGGCTCCCCAGCTGCCTGCCTGGAAAGCTATTGTCAATTTCACTCTCTGCCTGTAACAGAAAATGAAATTGACAAAAGCTTTTGGGGAGGGTACTGAGGCTAAGTTCTGGGTCTCCCTAGCTCTCAGCCCCTGTCCCGACCAGCTTCAACCCGTGAGATTTGGGATCCACAGCTCTCTGCCTCTGTGGTTCCTGGATCTGGGGGAGAGGTGGAGAAGCTGGGAATTTGGGCTTTCTACCTCTTGGCTTTGGAGTGGGGTTGGAAGGCTCTTGTCAATTTTACTTTCTGCCTGTCATAAATTAAATTAACAAAAATTAACAAAAGCTTCTGTTTCTGTTCTCCCTAATTGGAATTTTCTTGAAATCCCGTCCCATGAAAAATTTCAAATTTTTGATTGGTTCAGGAAAATTTTTTCTTAACACCACAATTTTTTTGTGGGAAGTGATTTCTACTTTCCAGACAATTCTATTGGTTATCCTTGTAAGCTCCTGTGTCTCCAGACCAACTGCTTTACATTTTTAAAAGGAAAAACACAACACTGTGAAATGGATTACACAATGACCAAGTTATTTCTTTATGAAACATTTGTTTAAAATAAGATATTGAAGATTATTTTAAAAGGCAAAGGCAGGGAACCTATTACACGATGGAAAGAAGAGACCATTTTTATTGTGCTCTTTTTAAAAATTATTATTAAGGCTAAGATTTTGTCATGGTTATTTTTAATAAAAGTCATGGACATGTCACAGGCAATAAACAAAAAATTCACTGAAGCCATGACCTGTCTATGACTTTTGCTGCTGTGGCTCCATGGTTTTCCCCACCACTGTGGTAGCTGGGAGCTGTGGGGTTCCCCCCTCCGCCCAGGGCGGATGGGAGCTGCAGGGTGACCATGTTTTCCAAAGAGAAAATGTGACACCCCAGCCACTCGCAGGCATCCTCCTCCCCCCTTGTGAGGCTGTGGTCCATCGCTTGAACCCTGAGGAGAGCCCCCTCAGGAGTCTGTCACCCGTCATTGGAACTTTGCAGGGGGCTTCCTGTCACTTGTCACTGCTGTCGCCTGTCGTGGGAACCCTGCCAGGGCCACGCTGGGTGTCAGTTCTAGAGTCCTGCAGGCCCTGGGGCTGAAGCAGAGAATGTCGCAGAGGTCTCTGGAAGTGACTTCCATGACCTCTGTGACATAAATGTAGCCTTAATTATTATTGCTAAAGACAAATTGGTGGAAATGCGTCATATTTATCCCATATTTTGACATCACTTCCCAAATTAATCTGTTTTTATTCAACCTCCCCCTCCCCCCGCCCACCACACACACACCCTCACACTCCATAATCACTTCTCCTTTCTTTTCAGCCCCATCAAAAGCTCACTCATCCTGCTAGGGAAGTTACGCAGGTCTTTCCTGTTTTACCAAGAAACATGGAACTCATGAATTATCATCAGGTCACACTAAAACAGAAGTCTTAGTAATAATAATAGGCTTCGGTCGTGCTAACTGAAATGCCTGTGCAGACTATAGACCAGTGTAGAGTCTCATTGATTTTAATTTAGTCTTATTCAAAGCATTTTACAAACATTGACCCAAATCATAATCATTTTATTCACATGAATAGGCCTACCGACGTCAGTGTTTAGCTTAGCTTAGATTTCAGTGATTTCAGGTTTGTAGATACATTAGACAGATATATGGAGCTACTCGCCATCCATAAGGCAAGCAGAATTTGACATATTTGTATATTCAGTTCCACCATACTCCTACATGGTGGCAGTGGTGGTCCCTATTTTGCAAATGAAAAAGCTGATCCAGAAAGGTTCTGTTACCCAGAGTAAGAGTGGTATCTTACTCTGAAACTGTAAAGACGCTACTCAGGAAGTAAGAGTCTACTTGGCATGAGTAAGGGTATCAGATTCTGTCCCTGAGTGTTTTGCTAAGGGTCGCAAAGGGTGTAATTGTCGAATCTGGAACGAGAATTCAGGACACACAGTGTCAACATCTATTGAATAAGATCTTTCTCGAAAGCCTTGAGAACATTGCAGACCACCTCTAATTTTGATGGTACATCCCATTTTATCCCAAGGAGAAAATAAAGAGAAGTCAGTGTTCTTCTTCATGCCTCTTTCCCTCATTTCCCCCCCTCCCCCTGCACCCAAACTAGCTTTGCCTTTCGTTATTGGCCATGGTCTCTTATGGAAATTCTGCAAAAGAGCCAGACAGATTGATTTCCCATTACTGTTATGGGCTGCTCCTATTAATATGTGAATGATATATTCTTGTTAAATTATAATTAAACGCTCCAAAACTATATTATATCAGTGTCCGGTGTGAGTGAAACCCACACAAGTATAGGAGTACAGGTTTAAGGCTTTTCATTAAATCTGTAATATTGTGCCCATAGCTATATGCTGTATTGAATACCAGGCAATGTTCCCATATTCTTGCATAGACCCTATAGGCACAACTAAAGGAAATAGCAAGAAGGTATTTTTGAGGCACTGGGGTGATAAATGAAAACTTGAATTATATTTTAGCATATGCATGTTTTGTTTTTTAAATTTTAATAGTAGTGCTTTTGAGATGAAAGAATCTGTCATGTAAATTATGTTGGGATGGATTTCGATTGAATCATTATGTTTCTTTCATTGCTGTTGTAAAAGTTCCTTGGAGACCATTAGAATCTCAATGGAAATGCAAGAAGCACTATGATAGGACCTTTATGAAAAAGATGTATAAAAATGTGTGACACTCCCATTATCCGTGGATCATCAACATGGTAGAACATAACAGCTCCTTTGGAGCTGCTGAAGAATATGCCATTTCAATGCATACTTAAGGAGTCTTTTAACCTGAGTGCTATAGGCTGAGTACACTTTACGATCTTTGGAGGAGTTTTGCTATTTTGTATCAGTCCATACATAAAGATCCTGTATTTATTTCTCTGTTTTTCTTCAAGTCTACTGGGTCTTTGATTTCTTTTCTTTTCTTCTCTTCCACTCTTTTCATTTCCTTGTTGGAGGTATTACTGTTGAAAAGCTAAGTCAGATAAATAGGTTTTGCATTTCACTTTGAAAGAATATAGTAATACATTATATAATTGTAAAAGCTATTTAGCAATAATTTGCATTGGCAATTAGAATGAAATCATATTGTAGTTAACTTTTGAAATGTCTGACAGTATGGTTGTACACTTGCATTTTTGTGTCTGCTTTGTAACTCAGATGTCTCAACAGTGAATTCAGCATTCAGCTTCTACAGAATCACATCAGGCCCCTTTCACTATCTTCCCTCCCCCCTTCAGTGTGCAAATAAAGAACTAACAAATGTCCTACTACAGTTTTGCCAGATCTGCACCATCACTTACAAACACACTATTGGTGAACACAAACCCTTCTTCTCCTTGCTCCCTCTAAGTCCATCCCCTCCATTGATTGACTGTGTGCATCTATCTTAACAAGAGTTTCCAAATGCAGCTCTCTCGGTCATTTTCCAAATCTGTAGTTACTCACTGTAAGTGATAGGGATTCATTTAAAGCAAATACTATAATAAAAAAGAACACAGGAAGTTAATCTTAAAATGTTAAGACATTTTCAGACAAGAATGAGAATGTGTGTCAATTTCAATTTGAAGGCAGTTACAGGCATATTTCCTCAAAAGTTGGCATAAGGATATACCATACTCCTGGTTTACTCCACCAAAATAATGTCAGTTAAATTAGTTGTGTATTGGGCTCTGCAGTGATCTGAGGTAGATGGCATCATGGACTACATTAGCTTTGGATTAATTAAAGAAACCTTAAACAAATCTTAAAACTGTCTTTTTAAAAAAAGTGTTGTTTACTAAAGACCATAGTCTTCGGTTTTTATATGGCTTCTATTACCATAGCATCTGAGCACCTTGCAACCTTTGTTCTTTTTATTCTCACAACACCTCTCTGTTGTTGTTACTCCCACTTTGCAGATGGGGAATTTAGGCACGGAGTACGGTTGCCAACCTTCTACTTGCACAAAACCAAACACTCTTGCCCTGCCTCCTACCTCGCCCCTCCTCCGAGGCACCGCCTTCCACTCACTCCATCCCCCCTTCCTCTGTCACTCGCTCTCCCCACCCTCACTCATTTTTTCGTTTTCACCTGGCTGGCTCAGTGGTTGCGGTGCGGGAGGGCTCCAGCTGGGGGTGTGAGCTCCAGGGTGGGGCCAGAAATGAGGAGTTCAGGGTGTGGGAGGGAGCTCCAGGCTGAGGCAGTGGGTTGGGGTGAGGGCTCTG